>NW_016819136.1:2522663-2541430 GCF_001698545.2 Rhinopithecus bieti | reverse complement strand
AAAAAAAAAAAAAAAAAAAGAAAGAAAGAAAAAAAGGCTGGGCACAGTGACTCACGCTTGTAATCCCAGCACTTTGGGAGGCTGAGGCAGGCAGATCATGAGGTCAGGAGTTCAAGACTAGCCTGGCCAACACGGTGAAACCCTGTCTCTACTAAAAATACAAAAATTAGCTGGGCGTGGTGGCAGGCGCCTGTGATCCACGCTACTCAGGAGGCTGAGGCAGGAGAATCGCTTGAACCCTGGAGGCAGAGGTTGCAGTGAACCAAGATCGCACCACTGCACTCCAGCCTGGGCGACAGAGTGAGACTCCATCTCAAAAAAAAAAAAGGGTTTACCCCAATTAATATACCCCAAATGCTGTTGGGTAGGGACTTGCAGAAGGAATGCTAAGTGTGGGCTTTGACAAACCCAATTCCCTGCGGCAACCAGGTGTTGCTGGTTTAGGTTAGTGATTCGTGCTTACGGGTGGGGTAAAAGAAAGACAGCCTTGGCTTATGAATACCTAGGCACAGAATGTCCCCAGCTTGGCCCTATGGGGCAACTGTTCTCACAACCCTGTGAGTTCTTCCCAAGGAATCAGGGCCAAACAAAGGATTAAGGACCTCAACAAAAGGGAGTTCTCACTCCAGCTCCTTCAGCAGAGTCACTGTACCTTGAAGGACCGGCACCATTTGTGCTTCAGGGAAAACAACACTGGCCTCTGACAGAAGGTGGGAGTGGGAACTCTCCCCTGCACCCCTATGCGTTAGAAGGAAGGTGCTGCCCACTTGCTGAGCCAGTTGCAGGAGAGCACCTAGGCTTGCTGCATTCCACCTCCTGCAGAGACACCCGTGTGCTCCTGTGTTGTAGCTTGTTAAGGGAGTGTAGACTTGTCCTTGTGTTGAGTAATTTTTCAGGGAGGCTGGAAGAACTAGAGGGTAAATTTCCTCTCTACTCCAGCCAGCGCTTCCAGGAGCCAGGGCCTCCACTCCAATATATGCATGCATTGTGTTGTTATTTCCTATTAAGTCCCATCTTTTCACCCACCACTGAAGTATTGACACTTAGTTTTAAATCCAGTTTAATATTTTATACACAGGTTCTTGTACTGGTTTCCAACTATTTTATGTAAGTCTTGAATTCCCCCTCAAAATTACAAACCCTCAAAATTGCAAACCTCTTGGGAACCCTGCTTTAGCACCCATGTTCCCTCCCACATCCAGTACACAGTGAACATTAGATGAGTGTCAATCACTATATGGGAATATGTAAAAAACCTAGTGTAGATCTATAGTAAGTAATACTCTGCAACAGCTAAAATAATAAGGTGGATCTACATATTCTGACATGGAGAGATTTCCAATTCATATTATTTTGCCCCCCAAATTTAAAGCAATCAGGCACAGTACAAAACCCTTTATGTAGCAGGAAGTAAAAGAAACAAGGGCCTGGTCCATCCATCTGTTTATTTCCTTCCTCCTACGTACCCCTAGTCACAGACATTTGTTACAATCCAATGCAGCAGAACTCAGTAATTTCCTGTATTTTCCCTTTCAAAAAGAACTGTAGTTCATGTTAAATAAATGCCTAAGTCAGTTGCCATAGGACTTGCCACAATAATAGTCACACTTATATGGGGCTGTCATTGTTCACAGTGCTTTACATGAATTAACTCATTTAACCCTCACGATAGTCTTATAAGACACTGAGGCACAGAGAGGTGAAGTAACTTGCCCTAGGTCAGACAGCACAGCAAGGAGGTGGCAGACCCAGGATTTAAGCCCAGGAGCCTGTGTCCTTAACCTCTATGCTGAAGGTGCTTTTCTTTGTTTCTCCTTTTTGTGTATGCCTCAGTGATGGCACTCAGAACGCTGTGTAAGAATTAACGGAAAAGAAAAAAAAAAATCCCCATTCCCACCCTAACCTGTGGCTCCGTTTATGGACTTGTAGGTTTGAGGTACCTATAAGGAGCTACTGATGCCTGCTGGAAACTATGTGTGGGCTGCTACTGAGAGAACATGACCATTTGCCGTGACTGTGTTAGTCAAGTGATAAACATAGATCTCCCCAGCAAGTGCCTCCTGAGGACGGGTTCCAGCCCCAACCCTAGGTCATATCAAGTACAACTTCAGCGATTAAGCTGGCTAATGATGGTCCAGGTGTAACAAATCCCACCTGATTGAAAGCAGCAGGGGTAGACCTGCTAACTTTTATAGAAACATAGGTACAAAGTATAAGGTTCCTAGGATTCTGATTCTTGGCTCCTCAAAGGCCTGAGGAGCAAAGATTGATGCCATCTAAAAGCAAATTAGAAGGCTTTGCCCAGGCCTAGGCCCCCGAATAGCGTGTTGGAGATGACACTGTGTTTAGTGCTGTTTCAGGTTAGGTGAGCACCCCTCCAATGTGCAGACCTACTGTCAGCAATATATATCCCTGGTTCACACACGGAATGTTTGCTCTCTGGCAGCCAAATGCACTTGGAACTGGCAGTAATGATCTCACAAAAGCAGGAAAGCTGAGCAGTGAGTCACATGACTACCAAGGTACTGAGATGGAAGAATTGGGCATCACTTAATGAAAATATCTTGGCATCTCAGAATCAGAAGTTTGCAAACTTGGAGGCAGTTTCAGAACCATCATATTCAAAGTCCTTGTTTTACAGAAGTGGCAACTGAAGCTTTAAAAAAAAGGTAGGCCTCAGGGCTCCTTGCCTGAGCAAAGTTAAAGTGTAGTTCTTCCAATACAATTCACTCAGACCTCCCTTTCAATGACAGCAGGGCCTTTAGTCCCAGCTACAGTCATTAATTCATCCCTGGTACTTGACTTCTATTCCTCCTTTCCTCTTAATGGTCCTGTTTTCATTTTATTTTGTTTTGTTTTTGAGACCTGAGTCTTGCCCTGTCACCCAGGCTGGAGTGTAGTGGTGCCATATGGGCTCGCTGCAACCTGAGCCTACAGGGTTCAAGTGATTCTCATGCCTCAGCATTCCAAGTAGGGCTAATTTTTGTATTTTTAGTAGAGATCCCCGTCTCTTCACTATGTCGGCCAGGCTGGTCTTGTACTCCTGGCCTCAAGTGATCTACCCACCTCGGCCTCCCAAAGTGCTGGGATTACAGGTGTGAGCCATTGTGCTAGGCCACATTTTTATTTTTAATTGTTCTGTTTGTGTTGTTTACTCATACAGAAAAGGAGAATCATACCTCCATTCCACCACCCCACTCCAACCCCTCCACTGTGGCTCCAATACTACAGACCACTCCCAACTTCAGTCCCACAAGAATGGAAGGAAGGCTGCAACTTAAGAGACTGGGGTTAGAAGTGATCTTCATAAATTGTTTGCCTTGCCTGTGTCTAGAGTTCTTATGGTATGGGTCCTCCAGGTGGTTTTCAGGCTTTTCTCTTATGTAACCATGTTTATGAGGTGAAATTATTTGACAATGTGCTTGTACTATTTTCAAATAATGAAAACCAGCCATTGCCCTACTAATGTCTCATAAAAACAAAAATTTTGCCTTCTACGTGCAGACTGCTCTCTGGTTTTCAAAACTACTGCTTCTCCCTTCTGGAACAGCCCTATCTTCCCGCTTGGAAGGGGGCATGGGAAAGTGGCTGCACTGAGTTGCCCCTCCTGCCTCCCTTCCCTCCCCTCCCCTCACCCTCTCCACCTCCTGCTTTGCAGGAGGCAGTGGGTTGATGTCCACATTAATCTGCAGGTGGGTTCCAGTTGGAGAGTCTCTGGACAAAAGCAAAGCCTACTTTTCTCCTCAGGGTGAAAGGGGTGGGGAGAGGCCATGAGGATGGGAGGAGTGTGCCCCAAATCAAAATGCTTCTCCTGGAAGTCAGGAAAGAATTCCAGATCACTAGCTCTGATCAGACTCTTGTGCTAAAGAAACAGGCTGGGGCCGGGTGTGGTGGCTCACGCTTGTAATCCCAGCACTTTGGGAGGCCGAGGCGGGTGGATCACGAGGTCAGGAGATCAAGACCATCCTGGCTAACACGGTGAAACCCTGTCTCTACTAAAAACACAAAAAATTAGCCTGCTGTCGTGGCAGGCGCCTGTAGTCCCAGCTACTCAGGCAGGAGAATTGCTCGAACCCGGGGGGTGGAAGTTGCAGTGAGCCAAGATCGTGCCACTGCACTCCAGCCTGGGTGACAGAGCGAGACTCCATCTCAAAAAACAAAACAAAACAAAACAAAACAAAAAACCACAACAAAACAACAAAACAAAAAAACAGGCTGTAAGGCAAGTCTCTTCTAATACTGCCCTGGAGCTAGGTTATTTCCTAGACTGGCTCAGAAAATATCTGTCTTTGAGGACAATGCCGCTTTAGCGTAGAATCTAGCAGAACACCGTCGTTCTACATGGTCCTGGCATGACCTCCCCTTGGGGCGTGGAGGGCCGAAAAGGGCACATAGTTTCGGTTTGACAGTCTAAGATGTGAATCCCAGTTGAGCCATTGACTAGCTGTGACCTTGAGCACATTAACTTTCCTGAACTTCAAGTTTTCTCATCTTAAGTCGGGGTTAGTAATACTTACACTGTGGCCCTAAAAAATCAGAGAGAAAAAGGAGTCTATGCAAAATGCTTGCTCCATACAAAGGGCCCAGAAGTGGTAGTTTTCTGTTTGTTTGTTTTTTGAGACAGTTTCGCTCTTGCTGCCCAGGCTGGAGTGCAATGGCGTGATCTCGGCTCACTGCAACCTCCGCCTCCCGAGTTCAAGCGATTCTTCTACCTCAGCCTCCCGAGTAGCTGGGATTACAGGTGCCCGCCACCACGCCCAGCTAATTTTTTTTAGTAGGAGACGCAAGGCTTTCACCATGCTGGCCAGGCTTGGGTATCGAACTCCTTGCACCTCAGGTCCGCCCGCCTCGGCCCTCCCAAGTGCTGGCGATGTACAGGAGTGAGCCAGGCCGGCCGCCGCGGTGGCTCACGCCCGTAATCTCCAGCACTTTGCGATGGGCCGAGGCAGGATGGATCAACGAGTCAGGAGCATCGAGCGCCATCCTGGGCGAACACGGCGACAACCCCGTCTCTACTAAAAAAACCAAACAACAACAACAACAAAACAACAAAACCCACCTCTACAACCGCTTGAGGCCGGCGCGCCCGGGGCCCATTGATTATTTGATAACTAAGGGACGCAAGGCGAAACTCAGCAGGAAATTCAAGCGCTCTTGCGGAGAAAAAAGGAAACCGAAATAACCCAGACTGGCGCTACCCGGACTCTGCAGCTGGCCGGCGCTTGCCCGCGGACGGCGGCTGGGGGTGGGCGTGGGGGGAGACGAAGGCGTAAGGCGGCTGCTGAGGCGACGTTTTTGCGCTCGGGAAAAGCGGTGAGGCGGGCCCGCGGCCCTCCTTGCGGGGGGAAGGGAAGACGGCGGCAGCCACCGTGACCACAGCTCAGCCGCCCAGGCCCCCGGGGCTGCCGCCGCGGACCGGGATGCCCGGAAGTGCGGCGCTGGCCCGCTCCCCTCCCCGGCTCGCCCGCCCGCCGTCAGCGCTGACCTGGTTTCCGGCCGCGGCCCCGCGCTCCCGCGCCCGGCCGCCCCACGCACTTCCGGCGCCGCCGCGCCCTGCCCCTTCCCTCCCCCCAGCGTAGCCCGGCCGCGCGGCCTCTTCAGCCAGCGCCCGGGGGCCGTCCCTGCCAGTCCCCCCGAGTGCGGCCCGCAGGAGTGGGCCCGCAGGCCGCGGCCGCCTGCTCAGCACAGGCCCCTTCACCTCGGGACGCGACCGCCCTGCGCCGCGCTGTCCCCCTGCAGCTGCCCAGGCCTCCCGCAAGGGCCACCGAGGGCTCCAGGCACACCCAGGCCCGTTGTGCTCGCCCACAGCGCCCCCCCTGTGGCCCTCAGGGACCCTCCTGCCCTGCCCCCCGGCGGCGCGGCTGTCTGGAGCCTCAGCGCCGTCGCAGCCTCTCAGCCTCCCAGCCTCGCGCCGCGTGGGGCGGGGAGCGCGGCCCTCCCGAGGCCGCGGAAGAAAGGGTCGCAGCCGCCGTCGCGCCGGCCCTCAGGCCTACATCCGCCCCGCGGCCACGCGGCTCGCAGACTAGGGAGGGGAGAAGGGAAGAAACACCCGATTCGGGAACACGACTCTGTCCCTTCACGTCACCCGCCCAAGACCTGTGGGGCGTGTCGTCATGTTAGGGCTGGAGATGAGGAAACCGAGGCTCGGAGAGATGAAGCGTTGTGCGGCCACCGAGCGGCTGCTTTGCCGCGAAGCCAAAGCCAACGTGTTTTCTTAGCGGCAGTAGTTGGAGCCGCGCCTTACCGCAGCTACTCTGCCATCGGCCAAGAGGTCGCATCTTTTCTGGAACTTGCTCCCCGCTCGCATCACGGGAGCAGTCAGTCTCCTCTTCCAGTGGAAACTATTTTGCCACTTTTGGGGGGAATATTGAGTTACCAACTCATCTCTCGGGTCTTGGATAACACTTTCCTTGAGCCCACAAGATGCTCCAGCACCTCTGCTTCCCTTTTTGATAGCCCTCATAATACCACCTATTGCAATTCCTCTTTTCCTTGTGGGTCTCCCTCTGCAGATGGAGTGAAGGTACCTGAGCACGGGAACCATGGTCTTCCTTGCCGCCGCAGCGGTAGCTGAAGGGCCATGGGCCGGCTCCCAGGGGCCATAGTTTCCCAGGAACACCGTTTGAGAACCACTGAACTAGAGTCTGCAAGTTTAAGGCAAGAAGGAAAACCAGAAACAACTAAAAACCTGACCTTTCATCACCTTAATACTGGCCATCATTTATCGAGTTGCTTATTAGATAACAGACATTGTTCTCAGTGTGTGAGTGCAGTGCTCCTCCAGCATAAATGTGGGTCCGAATCGCAGGGGATCTTGGTAAAATGCAGGTTCTGATTCAGTACCTCGGGTGGGGCCTGAGATTCTGCATTTCCAACAAGCTCCCAGGATACTTTGTGTAGAAAGGCTTTGGTGTATTAACGTATTCTATCTTCTTAATAATCCTATGAAATAACACTGCTATTCCCACTTTACAGATGAGGAAACAGGTTAAGCACATATGAACTTACATCAAAATAAATAGACTGCAGGGCAAGGAGGGAGGGGAGAATAGTGTGGGCAGTGTACAGTTTTAGAAGAAGCAGAAGCAAAGTTCTAGGCAGAGGAAAAAGGATCTACAGAAGGCCTGGCATACAGGGCAGGGGGACGAGGCCTACACACAGGGCTGTCTCACCATTAGATATTATATGCACAGTACTTGGGGCTATGGGCTTCCTGAAGGTCCCAAGTATTTGACACCTGAAAAAAATTTATTGACACCCACATAGGAAAAATGAACATTTAAATTAATAATTCCAAAATTCAAATCATGAATTATTTCAAAGATTTTACATGATAGAATTCATATTTAGTAAGTGATATGGGTATATTTTAATGCATTTGATTTTAAAAATGGGGTAGGGCCTACTAAGAACAGGCCAAACCCTGGCCCCAGTGGGTTTGGATATAATCCTGAGGGCAGCTGGGAACCACTGATAGAAGCAGGAGAATGTTCTCTGTGGCTACAGTGAGGAGAATGAATTGGAGGGAGGCCAGACTGGAGGCCCAGTGGCTAGAGACCAGATAGGCAGTTACAGTCTTCCAGATTGCGAGACAATGTCTCTTTAGTGCCAAGATTAGCATAAAATCATAGCATTATATAACCCAATTATTCTTTGATTCCTTCGGCCCCAATCTGACTCAGCATTCTAAATTTACTTAAGGTCTGGGGACAAGGGTTTTTGGCAAATCCTTGAAGGCAAATGATGTTACATTCAATCAGTATATGCCTTGAGCCAGACAGATATGGTTACGGACCTCAGTTCTGCTGCTTGCCAGCTGTGTGACTTTGCACAGTGATTTAACTTCTCTGGGCCTCAGATTCCTTACTGGTAACATAAGCCTAATGGTTGCCTCACAGAATTAAGTGAGAAAACTATGTATATAGGACTTCTTATGGAATGAGTACTTAGAAATAAATGGTAGCCTTTATCATTTATGTGCCTTTGTTCTGAAATATGCTTAAGTTTTCTCTAGGAAGGAACAGAGGGTAAATTATTTAGTATTTTCATCAATCTTCTGAGATAAAAATTATTATCCTCATTTTGCAGATAAGGAAAAAGGTTCAGAGATTAGATCACAGCTCTGTGAAGTAGGGGCACAAAGTGGTCAACCTGGAAGAGCTGGACTTTATTTTCCTTGTACTTCTGTCCATGTACTCTCTCCAGCAGTTGACATCTGCCCTCTTTGATGGCTCCATGACCAATTTCCCTTAGTCATGGCATGAGTCAGCCATGAGGGCCGATGGCACACCACCGAATACTCTGCTGTGGCGCCACTGGCCTCCATGTGCCTTCTTCTCCAACGTTTTCCAGCCTCCCTAATACCTTGCCCCCCAGTTTTATTGCTTCTGGATTTTCCTTATTAAAGAGCTTGTCTCTGAGACTCAGACAGAACCGCCCCAGACTGGGATGGCTTCCAGGGTACCTCCCTTTCAAGGGAGCAGATAAGTAGGTCACATCGGGATGGTGAGGGAGGAAGCTGACTTCTTACGGGAGGAGGAAAAATACTGCAGGTCACATGGAGAATGGAAAACAAAGTAACAGGGTTTCTCTGTTTTCCTAATTCTCTCACACAATCTCACAGGGACAGCCCCATGCCGGCCGCTATTACTGTGACTAGCATTCTGGAAACAGCACAGGCAGTACTGATTTCTTGGATCTTGAGGATACTAGTGGCAACTTGAGGATAAGCCTTGTCGACCCTGTGCTCCCCTCCATCCCACCTGCCTCCTCTTCAGGCGACTCCATAGCCCCCAGGCTATTTTTTTCTCCTACATGGTGAAGCGAAACCTCAGCTTTCACAGGAGCTTCCACCTTGTGGACTGCCCCTTGAGGGCCTAAAAGCACAGAGCTCTGCAGCTTGGAAGCTCTGTGGGGCAGAAAGGCACTGCCCGGGAGTGACTGCAGCCGCCCAGGATCCCATTTACAGAGACGCCTTTGAAGCAACGGGGTTAGGCCATGGGTTCTGCAAGATTCCTGCTCCCCTTCCCAACCCTAGTGAAGGCAGTTCACAACAAGGAGTATGGGTGAGCATTAAATTACATAGATCACTGTGAAAACCAGAGAAAGACAGCAACAGAGGAAGGGTGCGGCATTAGATATCCAACACTACCAACCCCACCCTGTCCCACGATCCCTTGGGACTGAACCCTGTTTGAATCATAACACTGGGCGGTCACATTTCTAGGAAACTACAGCTGAAGAGGAAAGGTCCTGGTTGTGTGAGTGAGGCTGTGTACAGATTAGGACTGAAAATGTGTATCCGGGCAGACAATTGGTTTCTGGACTCCATGCCCGAGGCACAAGACAAGCGCACAAAACAGAACGACCGAAGCCTGACCCCTCAAACCTGAGGGTAAACAAACCTGCTTCCCTGGACGAGGGCTGTGGAAACAGGGAGTTCACCTCTGGAGAGGCGCGGGGATTTCCATTCATTCTCCTGGCGTGGAGCCTGGTCAACTTCTAGCTCAGAGGCTCGCCGTTCCAGGGTACTGGGAGTGCTCTCACAGAGGCGTGGAGGTGATGCTCCAGACTTTGGGGTGGCACTCTGTCCCACCTGACTTCCACATTGCCCCCTGCCCTCCCAACCCCTGTTCCCAAGGCCCTCAAACTGTTCAGGGGTGCTAGGCCCCTCTGTTCCTTTTCTTCCACCCCTGTAAAAGGCATATTTCCCCATCCCTCAGGTGTTTGTGCCCTGGTGCCCCTGTGGGAAAGCCCACTCTTGCCTTCAGTAGCTCTCTTCCCTCTCCTGAGAGGCAAGGCTGGGTGACAGAAGAGAGACATCCATCTTCACCCGAGCCCTTCATTATGCTTAATCTTTCTAGTGGGGGCGGGCCTGTCAAACACGTCTCTTTCCTAGGCTGGAGGAATCCCAAAGCACCTCTCATCATAGTGGCTGTAAATCCCACAAGTATGTGGCATGCACATAGTAGCGGTGACAGTGTGGTGGTACCCCACACTGAAACAAGAAGTCTGGACTTGAGAGGCCTAGAACCACTTTAGTATGCATCGGCATCACCAGGGGGCTTGTGGAAATACAGATGCAGAAACCCTCATCTCCAGGGTTTCTGATGTGGTGGGTCTAAGGATTTGCATTTCTAACAAGTGATGGGGCGCTGCTGTTCCAGGGACCACATTTGAAAACCACTGAGTCTGAGTATAGCAAAAAGAAAACCTAGCTTTCAGTCCTGCCCTGCTGCTTCCACACTCTGTGGTCTTGTTGTGACCTTCCTTAGCTTCAGTTCTGCATCCATTAAAGGTGTAGTAATGGCCACTGGGTAGCTGGGAGGATTCGTTTGCGTCATGTGTTTGAAAGACCCTTTCACAGTGCATGGCAAATTGGATACGTCAGTTAGTCAACAAATACATTTTTTTTTGAGACGGAGTCTCGTTCTGTTGCCCAGGCTGGAGTGCAGTGGCCAGATCTCAGCTCACTGCAAGCTCCACCTCCCGGGTTTACGCCATTCTCCTGCCTCAGCCTCCTGGGTAGCTGGGATTACAGGCACCCGCCACCTCGCCCAGCTAGTTTTTTGTATTTTTTATTTTTTTTTTTAGTAGAGACGGAGTTTCACCGTGTTAGCCAGGATGGTCTCGATCTCCTGACTTCCTGATCTGCCTGTCTCGGCCTCCCAAAGTGCTGGGATTACAGGCTTGAGCCACCGCACCTGGTTTTTTTAGATGGAATTTCACTCTTGTCACCCAGGCTGGAGTGCATTGGTGTGATCCTCTCTCACTGCAACCTCCTCCTCCTGAGTTCAAGCGATTCTCCAGCCTCAGCTTCCCAAGTAGCTGGGACTATAGGTGTCCGCCACCATGCCCAGCTAATTTTTTTTTCTTTTTTTTTTGTATTTTTAGTAGAGACAGGGTTTCACCATGTTGGCCAGGCTGGTCACAAACTCCTGACTTCAGATGATCCGCCTGCCTCGGCCTCCCAAAGTGCTGGGAATACAGGCATGAGCCACCACGCCCAGCCTAACAAATACATATTTATTGAGTAGTCTGCCTGTTGTTCATTGGATACCCTGCCCAATGCCATGAAGATTCCAAGGCCCAGTTAAACATCATACATCTCTGGAACATGATTTTTTTCCTCTTTAAAACGTGGGCTAGACCCATTCATCGGGGATGAACTGACTGAATGAATGGATGTGTTCATGAGTGTTCTTTGCTCTGCAGAGGCACCTGGGCTCTCAGATGGAGATCCAGGAAAGGTCTGGGCAAGGAATAAAAAATTTGGCTTTCACCTGCAAATCTAGCCACCCCGTGCCCCCATCAGAGTTGGACTTCTACACAGGACCTGGAAGGCCGATTAATAAACCAAATTTGGCCTTCATGGTTCATCACAATCTGATTCCAACTTACCTTTATAATCCTATTTCTCACTTTTCTCCTCCATTCACCTTATAGTCTAAACAAGTCTACTCATCCTTCCCCAGATATACCCTGTATTTTCCTGCCTCCAGCTTTTTGCTCACACTGTTCTCTGCACTAGTCAATAGTGCAATACTCTTGCACTAGTCAAAGTCCTATCCATCCTTCGGAGCTCATTCAATGACTGTCTTTTCAAAGAAGTCATCCCAAATCCATCCATCTATCTATCTATCTATCTATCTATCTATCTATCTATCTATCTGGAGTGATTTTATCTTTTTCTTTTCTTTTTTTCTTTGAGACGGAGTTTCTGTCGCCCAGGCTGGACTGCAGTGGTGCGATCTCGGCTCACTGCAACCTTCGCCTCCTGGGTTCAAGTGATTCTCCTGCCTCAGCCTCCCGAGTAGCTGGGATTATAGGCATGCGCTCATGCTCAGCTAATTTTTGTATTTTTAGTAGGGACGGGGTTTTGCCATGTTGGCCAGACTGGTCTCAAACTCCTGACCCCACGATCCGCCCGCCTCAGCCTCCCAAAGTGTTGGGATTACAGGTGTGCGCCACCGCGCCCAGCTGGGATATCACATTTCTAGTCTTGGAGCATATTCAGATACAAAAAACAAGAGTTGTCCTATGTAAAACTATTAAAAAGTGAAACAGCCACTTAAAAGGAGATGCCGGCCAGGCGCGGTGGCTCAAGCCTGTAATCCCAGCACTTTGGGAGGCCGAGACGGACAGATAATGAGGGCAGGAGATCGAGACCATCCTGGCTAACACGGTGAAACCCCGTTTCTACTAAAAAATACAAAAAAAAAACTAGCCGGGCGAGGTGGCGGGCGCCTGTAGTCCCAGCTACTCGGGAGGCTGAGGCAGGAGAATGGCGTGAACCTGGGAGGCGGAGCTTGCAGTGAGGTGAGATCGTGCCACTGCACTCCAGCCTGGGCGACAGAGCGAGACTCCGTCTCAAAAAAAAAAAAAAGGAGACACCTACTTATACACAGTAGTTAAGTATAAACTGTTTAGTTTTTATGGTAATCAGAAATAGTCAATAAATATGTGTGTGTGTGTGTGTATATATATAGTAGCCCATGAAATCTACTCATTTGCATATAGGCACACCTGCTTCTCTAATTTTCTTTTTTAAACTACAAGTTTTTTTCTATTCTAAATATAATATATGGGTTAGTTGAAAATGTGCAAAGGAAATAAAAAGTGAAAAGAAATGTAATGGATGAAAATAAATCATTCATAAACCCATAATCCAGAAATAACTACTATTAACTTTTGGTTTATTTTTTCCAATAGTTTTCCTACACATATTTATTGTATATGATTTTAAAGGAAATTGAAATGAAACGTTTATGTGCTTGTGTATCTTATTTCTTTAACCTAATGTATGATTAGCATTTTGATATTCGCTTAAGTATTCTTCCAAAACATAAAAAATTATTCCATATTTATTTACAGATTTATCAAACTTTATTTAACCATTTCTTCATTATTGGACTCTCTATTTTTTGTTATGAATAATATTTCAGTGAACATCTTTGCATATCTAAACACAACTTTGATCATTTTCTTAGGCTGATTCTAGAAGTGAGATTAGTAGGGCAGTGGCATGATCTCAGCTCACTGCAACCTCCGCCTCCCTGGTTTAAGTGATTCTCATGCCTCAGCCTCCTGAGTAACTGGGATTACAAAGCACACACCACCACACCCAGCTAATTTTTATATTTTTAGTAGAGATGGGGTTTCACTATGTTGCCCAGGCTGGCCTCAAACTGAGCTCAGGTGATGTACTCGCTTCGGCCTCCCAAAGTGCTAGAATTACAGGTGTAAGCCACTGCTCCTGGCAAGTCGTTTTAAAATTTCTTGGCCGAGCGTGGTGGCTCACGCCTGTAATCCCAGCTCTTTGTGAGGCCAAGGTGGGCGGATCACGAGGTCAGGAGTTCGAGGCCAGCCTGGCCAACATAGTGAAACCCCATCTCTACTAAAATACAAAATTAGCCGGGCGTGGTGGTGGGTGCCTGTAGTCCCAGCTACTCAGGAGGCTGAGGCAGGAGAATCACTTGAACCCGGGAGGCGGAGGTTGTGGTGAGCTGAGTTCACACCACTGCACTCCAGCCTGGGCAACAGAGTGAGACTCAGTCTCAAAAACAAAAACACCATATATATATATATATATATATGGATATCTTGACACATATACTATCAAATTGTTTTCTGGAACTTCCATTTGAAAATAACTTCTGGAGACTTCTGGTTCTGCATGTAAGGCACGTGGACTTAGCCATGCCATCCTAACAAGTAAAAAGCTGAAGAAACTGAAAAATCAACCACTCTTCTTGGATCCAAGAGAGAGGTAAGAACATAGGGCAAACCACTACCCCTAAGATCTGTGGGACAGACGGGTGAAGACGGGGAGTCGTGGCTGATGGGGCAGACTCACAAGGGCAGTTCTCCTCAGGAATCAGTACCAGCTAGGAAACCCTGAACTGTAGTTGACAAATTGCTTGGAGGCTCAGAATGGACAAGTCTGAGAGTTGAAAACTCCAGGGTGACCCAGTCATGGGGGTGGGCACTGGAGGAAATGCTTTTGTGAGTTTTACCTCTAGGAGCTGCCCAAGTTCTATAGTAAATGTCAGAGGAAAGTCTCCTCATGCTTCTGGCAGGGGGAAGGGAGAACATTTCAAAATAGGCCAGAGCATTCTGTCGGTTCTTCTTAACAAGGCCTGACCTCAGGAGAACTATTTAACCAGAGCCAAACTTGTTGGGGTTTTATTAGAGCCCAAGGGACCTGGGGGAAGGAGAAGATCCGATTGCAGCACACCGTAGCTATCCTGACCCACCTAAGGGGGGCTTACTTAGAAGCAGTTGTGATGTTCAGTCCAGAGGCATAGGCTCACTAAAAGACTGACACCCAGTCACAGAGCTGTGGAACACTTCCCCTCCCCTCACATTTTACCACCACATACTAAGGCCTATTTATAGCAGTTCCTTTTGCCTTATACATACCTGTCAAGGAAAAATTACAAGGCATACTAAAAGGCAAAAAACACAATTGGAAGAGAAGAGCGAGCATTAGAACTAGACATGGCAGGGATATTGGACTTTGTCAGACCAAGGATTTAAAACAACTATGATGAATGTGCTAAGGGTGCTAATGAATAAAGCAGATGGCGTGCAAGAAGAGGTGGGCAATGTAAGTGGAGAGATGGACACCCTAAGAGAGAACCAAAAAGAAATGCCAGAGGCCAAAACACTGACAGAAATGAAGAATGCCATTGATGGGCTCATGAGTAGACTGGACATGGCTAAGGAAAGAATCTCAGCTTAAGCATACCTCATAGAAAGCCCCTAAATGGAAAAGCAAAGAGACAAAGACTGAGAAAAATAGAACAGAACATTCAAGAACTGTGGGACAACTACAACACATATCATGTATGTAATAGAAATTACTGAAGGAGGAGGCAGAAAGGAACAGAAAAAATATGTGAAATAATAATGACTGAGCATTTCTCTCAAATTAATGCCAAATTATAGATACAGGAAACTCAGAAAAAATCAAGTAGGATAAATGCCCAAAGAGCTAAAAAAAAAAATCAAAGACAAAGAAAAAATACTGAAAGAATCCACAAGAAAAAAAAAATCTTACCTATTGAAGAACAAAGATAAGAATTACATCTGATTTCTCCTCAGACACATGTGAAGAAGAAAGTAGAGTGAAATACTCAAAACATTGAAGGAAAAAAATCCACCAACCTGGAATTCTCTGTCTTGCAAAATTATCCCTCTAAAGGGAAGGAGAAATACTTTCTTAGACAAACAAAACTAAGAGAATTTGTTGCTAGTAGCTCTGTCTTGCAAGAAATATTGAAAGAAGTTCTTTAGAAAGAAGGAAAATGAAGCTGGGCGTGGCGCCTCATGTCTATAATCCCAGCTCTTCGGGAGGCTGAGGCGGGCAGATCACTTGAGGCCAGGACTTCCAGAAAGAAGGAAAATGAAATAGGTCAGAAACTCATATCTACGTAAAGAAAAGGGAAGTATCAAAGAAAGAATAAATGAAGGTAAAAGAAAAACTTTTTTTCCTATTCTTTTTTAAAATTAACAAATGAAAAAATTCAGCCAGGCGTGATGGCTCACGCCTGTAATCCCAGCACTTTGGGAGGCTGAGGTGGCGGATGACTTGAGGTCAGGAGTTTAAGACCAGCCTGGCCAATATAGTGAAACCCCACCTCTACTAAAATACAAAATTAGCTGGGCGTGGTGGCAGGAGCCTGTAATCCCAGCTGCTTGGGAGACTGAAGCAGGAGAATTGCTTGAACCTGGGAGGCGAAGGTTGCAGTGAGCCAAGATCGCGCCATTGCACTCCAGCCTGGGCAACAAAAGCAAAACTCTGTCTCGAAAAAAAAAAGGACAAAAAACAAATTTCATATATTTGTGATATACAAAGTAATATTTTGTTTCTTATACTTAACTGATCTAACAGTTTGTTCAAAATGAACAAATCAGCATATCAACAATATATTTGATTATGTATATTTATGTATATGTTTTATGATATATACACATATATATGTATGCTTATATATGGGTAAAATGAATGCCAGCAATGATACATGGAACAGGATGGAGGAATTAGGATTGTTTTGTTATTATAAGGTACTCACACGACCCATGAAGTGGTATAGTGTTATTTGAAAGTGCACTTGGATTTGTTGTAGTTGTAAACTGCAAACTCTAGGGCAATAACTAAAAAAAGTTAAAAAAAAAAAAGTACCACTGATACACTCTGAATGGAGATAAAACAGGATAATATAAAAAGCTCAGTTAAAACCACCAAAGGCAGAAAAAAGTGGAAGACAAAAATAGGAACAAAGAATGAGAGCAACACATAGAAAAACAGTAACAAATGTGGTAGATCCAACTATATCAGTAATCACTTTGAATGTCAATGGTCTAAATACATAATCGAAAGGCAGAAATTGTCAGGATGGACACAAAAAGACGACCCAACTATATGTTGTCTACAAGAAACTCACATTAAACATAAAGACACATATAGATCAGCTGGGTGTGGTGTCTCACCCCTGTAACCCCAGCACTGTGGGAGGCTGAGATGGGAGAATCACTTGAGGCCAGGAGTAAGACTAGCCTGGGCAACATAGTGAGACCCTGTCTCTACAAAGAATAAGAAAATAGCTGGGTGTGGTGGTGTGTGCCTGTAGTCCTAGCTACTTGGGAGGCTGAAGTGAGAGGATTGCTTATGCCAAGGCATTTCAGGCTGCAGTGAGCCAAGATGGTGCCACTGCACTCCCGCCTGGGTGATGGGTGACAAAGTAAGACCTTGTATCAAAAAAAAAAAAAAAAAAAAGACATACAGATTAAAAGGAAATGGATGCGGCTGGGCATGGTGGCTCATGCCTGTAATCCCACACTTTGGGAGGCCGAGGTGGGCGGATCACCTGAGGTCGGGAGTTGGAGACCAGCCTGACCAACATGGAGAAACCCTGTCTCTACGAAAAATATAAAAATTAGCTGGGCATGGTGGCGCATGCATATAATCCCAGCTACACTGGAGGCTGAGGCAGGAGAATTGCTTGAACCCAGGAGGCGGAGGTTGTGGTAAGCTGAGATCATGCCATTGCACTCCAGCCTGGGCAACAAGAGTGAAACTCCATTTCACAAAAAAAAAAAAGAATTATACACCACACCAACTGAGGTTTATTCCAGGCATGCAGGACTGGTTCAACATTTGAAAATCAATTAATGCCTGGTGCGGTGGCTCACACCTTTAACCCCAGCACTTTGGGAGGCCGAGGCAGGTAGATCACCTGAGGTCAGTAGTTCAAGACCAGCCTGGCCAACATGGAGAAACCTGTCTCTACTAAAAATACAAAATTAGCCGGGCATGGTGGTGCATGCCTGTAATCTCAGCTACTTGGGAGGCTGAGGCAGAAGAATCGCTTGAACCTGGGAGGTGGAGGTTGAGGTGAGCTGAGATCCGCTATTGCACTCCAGCCTGGGCAACAAGAGCCAAACTCCATCTCAAAAAAAAAAAAAAGAAAAAAAGAAAACAAAACAAAAGAAAATCAATTAATGTAATTAGTCACATCAACTGACTAAAAAAGAAAATCACATGATCATATTAATAGATGCAGAAAAGTATTTGCCAAAATTCAACACCCATTCATGATAAAAACTCTCAGTACACTGGGAATAGGGAATTTCCTCAATCTGATAAAGAATGTCTATAAAAAGCCTATAACTAACATCATACTTAATGATAAAAAAGTAGAAGCACTCCCACTAAGATTAGAAACAGGCAAGGATGTCTCCTGTCACCACTGCTTCATACATTGAATTTGCATTCAGTATGAACAAATCTTAGCAATTTCCTCGTCTTTGCTAGGAAGTCCTAGTAAATGCAATGTAGTTCCTTCAAAAAAAAAAAAGGAAATGAAGGGACTACAGATTGGGAGTGAAGAAATAAAACTGTCTCTGCAGATGACATGATTGTCTATGTAGAAAGTCCAAATGAACTGACCAAAAATCTGCTGGAACTAATAAGCAATTACAGCAAAGTTGCAGGATACAAGGTTAATACATAAAATGTGATAACTTTCCTATGAAACAGCACTGAACAAGTAGAATCTGAAACTGAAAACACTACCATTTACATTAGTACCTAAAAAATGAAATGCTTGTGTATAAATCTAACACAATATGTACAATAGCTATTATGAGGAAAACTACAAAACTCTGATGAAAGAAATCAAAGAACTAAATAAATGAAGAGGTCAAGCACGGTGGCTCACGTCTGTAATCCCAGTACTTTGGGAGACCGAGGTGGGTGGATCACTTGAGGTCAGGAGTTCAAGACCAGCCTGGCCAACATGGCAAAACTCTGTCTCTACTAAAAATACAAAAATTAGCTGGGCGTGGTGGCAAGCACCTGTAATCCTAGCTACTCAGGAGGCTGAGGCAGGAGAATTGCTTCAACCTGGGAAGCAGAGTTTGCAGTGAGCTGAGATCGTGCCACTGTACTCCAGCCTGGGTGACAGAGCAAGACTCCATCTTAATAAATAAATACGTGGCCGGGCGCGGTGGCTCAAGCCTGTAATCCCAGCACTTTGGGAGGCCGAGACGGGCGGATCACGAGGTCAGGAGATCGAGACTATCCTGGCTAACACGGTGAAACCCCGTCTCTACTAAAAATACAAAAAAAAAACTAGCCGGGGGACGTGGCAGGCGCCTGTAGTCACAGCTACTCGGGAGGCTGAGGCAGGAGAATGGCGTGAACCCGGGAGGCGGAGCTTGCAGTGAGCTGAGATCCGGCCACTGCACTCCAGCCCGGGCGA
>NW_016819136.1:2516091-2522447 GCF_001698545.2 Rhinopithecus bieti | reverse complement strand
TAAATAAATACGTTTATAAATAAATATAAAATAAATAGAGAGATAGATATTCCATGTTTATGGATAAGAGGACTCACTATAGATTCAAACAATCTCAATCAAAATCTGTTGTGAATATCAACAAACTAATTGTATAGTTAGTTTATATAGACGAGCAAAAGACCCGCCGGGCGCGGTGGCTCAAGCCTGTAATCCCAGCACTTTGGGAAGCTGAGGCGGGTGGATCACGAGGTCAAGAGATCGAGACCATCCTGGCCAACATTGTGAAACCCTGTCTCTACTAAAAGATACAAAAAATTAGCCGGGCGTGGTGGTGGGCGCCTGTAATCCCAGCTACTCGAGAGGCTGAGGCAGGAGAATCACTTGAACCTGGGAGGCGGAGCTTGCAGTGAGCTGAGATCAGACCACTGCACTCCAGCCTGGGCGACAGAGCGAGACTCTGTCTCAAAAAATAAAAATTAAAAAAAAAAAACCACTACATATGGGCAAAACACCTGAACAGACACCTCACTAAAGAAGATGCAAAGGTAGCAGATAAGCATATGAGAAGATTCTCCACATCTTATGTCACTAGGGAAATGCAAATTAAAACAAAAATGGGATATCACTGCACAGCTGCTAGAATGGCCAACATCCAGAACACTGACAATAGCAAATGCTGAGGAGAATGTGGAGCACCCATTCATTGCTGGTGGGAATGCAAAACAGCATAGCCATTTTGGAAGACAGTTTGGCAGTTTCTTCCAAAACTCAACATACTCTTACCATATGATCCAGGAATTGCAATCCATAGTGTCTTCCCAAATGAATTCAAAATTTATGTTTACACAAAAACCTACACAGCCTTTTTTTTTTTTTTTGAGACAGAGTCTCACTCTGTTGCCCAGGCTAGAGTGCAGTGGCGTGATCTCAACTGACTGCAACCTCCGTCTCCCGGGTTCAAGCGATTCTCCTGCCTCAGCCTCCCAAGTAGTTGGGATTACAGGCACCTGCCACCACGCTCGGCTAATTTTTGTATTTTTAGTAGAGGTGGGGTTTCACCATGTTAGCGATAGCCAGGCTGGTCTTGAACTCCTGACCTCAAGTGATCCACCCGCCTCAGCCTCCCAAAGTGCTGGGATTACAGGTGTGAGCCACTGCGCCCAGCCAGAGTGGCTTTATACAGAATGATACATAATGCCAAAACGTGGAAGCAACCAAGATGTCCTTCGGTAGGCGAATAAATAAATAAACAGTCGTACGTCCAGACACTGGAATATTATTCAGTGCTGAAAAGAAATGAGCTATCAAGCCATGAAAAGACATGGAGGAAACTTAAATGCCATGACTGAGTGAGAGAAGCCAATCTGAAAAGGCCACATATTGTCTGATTCCAACTACATGACACTCTGGAAAAGGCAAAACAGAAAGTCAGCCATTGCTAGGGGTTGAGAGGGGAAGAAGCATGAACAGGCAGAATGCAGAGGACTTTTAGGGCAGTGAAACTTCTCTAGTATACTATACAATAGTTGTGGAAACATGTTATTACGCATAGAATGTTTAACGCCAAGAGTGAACCCTCATGCAAACTGTAGACTTTGGGTCATAATGATGTGTCAGTGTAAGGCTCATCAGTTGTAAAAAAAAATGTACCATTTTGGTGGAGGAAGTTGATAATGGGGAGTCTATGCATGTAGGGTGAGGGGCTATATGGGAGATCTCTGTGTCTTCCTTCTCAATTTTGCCATGAACCTAAAACTGCTATTATATATATAACTGCTATTATATAGATATCATATATAACTGCTTATATATATATATATGTCTTTAAAAGCAAAACAAACAAAAATACTCCCAGAGTACTTTGTCTGTAGACCTTCTTCTATTCATAAGTATTTTTACCTCCACTCCCATCTCTTTCTATCTGTATCTTGCTATACTTAACCTGAGCTATACTGAATTTGCATTCGGTATGGACAAGTCTTAGTTCCTCTTTTAGCAGATCATCTTCACATTTCCATCAACATGCAGCACAGGAAGAAAAAAAGGACCCAAGAACTGAATCTGTCTGGGGAACCTGGACGCCCAAGAGGAGTTCCATTTTGAGAAGGAGCCAGGCTAGGAGCTTAAACTCTGTACTTGGGGACAGGGTTGCAACGCTGGCTCAGAGGGGAAGAAAGGGATCATCCTCAACCCTTCCTTTCATACGTCCAGACTTCCTTTCATACGTCCTTTCATACGTCCAGGGAGATGAGCAGTCTTAGCTCCCTGGCAGGGCTACCAGTGAAGGCAGGGAGAAGGGCAGAGGCTTGGAGGCCACAGCCACAGGCTGTAGAAAAAAAGGAGCAGCTCCAGGCATCCAGCTGGTGGAGGCCACCTGCTCTGAGTGCTGTGTGCCACTCTTCACAGCCAGCTGTGCTGCTGCTACCCATCCCAGTCTCACAGGTCCTGACCTGGAGACACATCTGCAACATTGATTATGGAGGCTCAAGTTAATGTTATTTTAGGCTGGTCTCGAACCCCTGACCTCATGATCTGCCCGCCTCGGACTCCCAAAGTGCTGGGGTTACAGGCATGAGCCACCTAGCCCGGCCCTGTTATGCTCTTTCTAATGGATACTAAAACTATAAAGATGGTCAGCCATGGTGGCTCACACCTGTAATCCCAGCACTTTGGGAAGCGAGGCTTTTGGATCATTTGAGGTCAGGAGTGCGAGACTAGTCTGGCCAATATGGTGAAACTCTGTCTCTACTAAGAGTACAAAAATTAGCCGGGTGTGGTGGTACATGCCTGTAACCCCAGCTATTTGGGAGGCTGAGGCAGGAGAATCACTTGAACCCGGGAGGCGGAGGTTGCAGTGAGCTGAGATCGCGCCACTACACTCCACCCTGGGTGACAGAGTGAGACTCCGTCTCAAAAAAAAAAAAAAAAATCTGTAAAAATAAACATTATAATAAAAAGTTGTCAGCCATTGATAGTACCTTTACTACCCATTGGTGATCATTGTACCACATTTTGGGGAAACATTGTTTCAACTAAAGAGTGTTACTGTTTTCTTTTTAGAGACAGGGTCTGGCTCTGCTGCCCAGGCTGGAGTGCAATGACATGATTGTAGATTACTGCAACCTTGAACTCCTGGCTTCGAACAATCCTCCCACCTCAGCCTCCCGAGTAGCTGGGACTACAGGTGCACACCACCATGCCCAGCTAATCACTTTTAAATTTTTAATAGAGCTAGGGTCTTGCTATGTTGCCCAGACTGGTCTCTAGCTCTTGAGCTCAAGTGATCCTCCTGCCTCGGCCTCTGAAATGCTAGGATTACAGGCTTAGGCCACTGTGCCCAGCCAAAAGTGGACAAGAAATTGTAGAAAATAATGGATAATCTTCTGACCAAAGGAAAATGTGAGTTAGATACAAGAATTAAATAGCATATTAGAAGAGACTGAATGACAAATGAAAAGAAAGGCACACTAACACCTTCGTTACCTGCTAGAGATAGAGACATGCATCAAGCCTAGTCAGTCATTTCCTTCTCCTTCCTCCCACCACCTCTTTCCTTCTGAACCTCTGGTTCAGATGCAAAGTCCTTAGTCTGTAACTCTAGATTGTTCAACCCATTAACACACAAGAAAGTTGCTCTTCTGAGAATAATAAGCAGCAACACAGTTTCCTTAACAACCAAGGATCTTATAGAGGCAAGAACTAGAAGTAAGAAGAAAGCACACACCAGGGACAGAAGACATGGACTGGAGGTCTTGGGCCAGTTAAGTGACCTTATTCCTATCTCAGAGCCTCTCCAACTCATGGCTTCCTTAACTCATTCATTTAACAAATGTTTTCTAAAGCACTTAGTGTGTACCAAGAGTTGCCTCATGCACGAGGGCTACAGCAGTGAATAAAACAGGGGAGGCCCTGATCTCAGAGATCTTGTGTCCTAGTGAGAGTGACAGGCAATACATACTAAATAAATAAGCAATGTAACTTTAGGTGGTGAGCAGTGCTGTGAAAGAAATTAAACAAATGATAAAGACAAATTGGGGAGGAGGCATCCTGTAAAGAGGTTGGTCAGAGGAGGTCTCCCTGGGGAAGTAGCATTTGAGCTGAGACCTGAATGTACTAGGAAGGGCCAGTCAGCAGATAAGCCAGGGAAAGAAGGTTCCAGACAGAGGGACCAGCAAGCCTCGCGGTGGGACCGCTGTCGGGGCTGGCTGCCAATCCAGGAGAACAACATTGGGTATGCAGTTGTACTTGGTGAATGGTTTTGATACAGCACACCAAGCAGTCCTGCAAGTTCCCTGGTGGTGTCTCAACGGTGGAGGGGCCAAGGACAGAGACTCTGCCAGACTCACGCCTCCCTGCCCAAAACACACACAGAGAACGAGAGAGAGAGACGCATGCACATACTCTGCTTCAACAAAACAGCTCTTCTTTAATCTGAAGTCTATATTGGGTGGCTGCTTAAGATTTTGTTCAAGGACCAGGTTCAGGGATCAGAAATTCTTGATCTCAAAAGTCCTTTTTCACACTTTGTTTGATTCTCTGAAATGTTACACAGCAGTTACAGCAGTGGTCATAGAAGGGTTGATTCTATTCTACCCGTTGACAGGGAGTCAGGGAGTGCAGCTCCCAGCAATCTGGCTCTCCTCTCACCGTAACATCCCACCCCTCTCCCCTCCAGTGGTGGACTGGAACCTCTGATGCCTTCCAAGCCCATTCCAGCTAGAGAAGGACACACATCTCTGCCTCTTCCTAGGAGATTAGACTGATTTCCCTTCCCTGCACTGTCCGAATGAGACGCTTTCTGTCCTACACAGTAGAGCTTTGTGAAGATAGCCGAGAAACGGCTCAAGTTTTTTCCAACCTGTAAAATGCAAAGTTGGCCAGCTGCCTCTCTTCCTAGCCTCAAAACTCATATCTTTCCTGTCTCCAAAGAACTGCCCGGCAGCTCTGAGAGACGTCTCTACTGTCCTGGGGCTTGGGGAAAGCACTGCTCAGAATGTGAAATCATTTTCTGGTAATACGGATCTAATTAGCTCTTTGACTGACAAGAGGAAGCAGAGGCCAAAAGGCATTTAACCAATCTGTTTTTCAGATATTTCAAAGCAAGTGAAGAACCAGACAGGGAAATGGAGAGAAAGAGAAAATAAAGAGACAAAGCCTAGGGAGCATTTGGAGAAGGGGCAAGTAAGAAAGAGAACGGGGAGGGAGACTATCAAGTGACTAAAGTATCAACCCTCTGTTCTTCCAGCTTCACCTCTACTCCCAATTTCCCCTCTGCTCTCTTCCAGAGAGAACTTACTTGAAGGTTGATGATTTCTCTTTCTGATTCCATCTCACTGTCCTCAAGTCCCCTTCACACGCACCGGGTGCCGGGAACAGACTGCGTGGGCTCCTCCAGGCTCTGCTGTCTGAGTCTCTGCGGCTTTCTTGGGATGGGAGAGAGCACACAGCTGGCGGGACAGACCTGCCATTCATCCCTCTGATGTGGGATGCCCGTCTTGGCTGCAGCCCCTGGGGGAGGTGTACACAGGCACACGCGTGTGAGTGTGTGTGTGCACATGCGTGTGCTCCAGGAGGTGGCACCTGGCACACTGAGAGGTGGCCTTCTGAGTTGGTAGTGACGGCGTCATTTTCACCAGTGGCTCCGGTGACCTTCCAGTCCCAGCGGAGCCCTCTGAAGTCACCAGCCTGCTTTCAGCTAGGAGCTTTACGACTGGCAAAGAAATCCTGCATATTTATCAAGGAAATTGAAAAACAGCCTGAGGACAACGCTATCTGACTTCACTGCTGAGTGGGGTCCCCAGTTCCCACGGGTGGGGTGACCTCCAGCACAATCTCAATACTGAGGCATTGGGATTTCCGTTGTTCTTTGCTTTGTTCCCTATATCCCTGAAAGTTTTTTAAAAAATTGTAGTTTACCTAATAGGCTCCAAAGCATAGGCTGTATTCTACAAAGTGAGTAAACAATATGTTTTTACTGACAAATTGTTTGATTCCTTCAACTCCTCCCTTGATTAGCCATAGAGGGAGCAGGGAGAAGTTGCACCTTCGAAGCCTGTTTATGCAAGTAGCAGTATTCTCCCTAGGTTTAAAATAAAATTACCAGGGGCGAGTCTTTTTTTAGAACGTTTCTTTTTTTTCCTCTCCTGTTTACCTTAGAACCCAAAACTCTTCTGGCTTGTTCCTGAAGCAAGGTTTAGACACAAGCTTGTGCACGTGTGGGTGTGGGGATGTCCGTAGACGTGCATGGCAGGGTGTTAACCTGTAATCCAATTCAGGGCTTAAAGAGGTGCGGGCGGGAGGAAGACAGGCAGAGTCACACGTTTACTCTCACCACATTCAAATGTTAAAAAAAAAAAAAAAAAAAAAAAAAAAAA
>NW_016819136.1:2491010-2515776 GCF_001698545.2 Rhinopithecus bieti | reverse complement strand
AATGTTAAAAAAAAAAAAAAAAAAAAAAAAAAAAGTGATTTCTTCAGTTCTATGAAATGCCTTCATAAGTTCCCATCCCTCTGGACAGTGGTGTGAGGGAGGGTTGGACAATTGCATGGGGGCCATATTTTAGTTTAATCTATGAAGCATAGTTGGATTTAATCATTTAAATGGTAAACAGTCCACTTTAGACACATGCTCAGTCTTTCAGATTTGCAGAAGTTGGCATCTAGTTGCATGGGATGGGTGGGGTGTGGACGGTTCTTGGATCTATCCTGTGAACTCTCCATCTCTGCTCGTTTCTGTCCTGGAGCTGCTGGGCCCGTGGGCCTGCCCGAGTTGCTGACTGCTGAGCAGACACAGGTCCTGCTCCAGGGTCTCCTGCTGGCACTGGTAGCTGATGTCTGATATTGGGCTAGAGTCACTCATGGGCGATTCTCTTTCTGCTTCTGAGATCCAGTGGTCTCCGTTGCTGTCTGTGCTACCTTGGCTCATGGCAATGTGGACCGTCCTGAGACCTGGCTTTGACTTGTATGCGCCCCCATCCCACTATATCCGCTCAGTGGCCAACATCTCTAAGATAAACCCCTCGAAATTTTCCTGCGAGATGCTTGACCAGTGCTCCTGAGCCCCCTTGGACACATGGGAACAGACGGCTGCTGACGGAGGGCTGGGGAAAGGCAAGCTCAGCCCGACTTCCAGCAGAGTTTGCTCTGATGTGGCTGCTCCAGTTGGCACAGGGCAGCCTGTGGGGTGATCTCCTTCCACATTCCCAAATGGGAATTAGAACCCACTCTTCTCAGCACTGCTTAAAACGTCTCCCAGTAATATCTATCACCCCACCCCTCATAATAACACCACCATGTAACAAGCACTATTCTAAGCACTTTTTTTTTTTTTTGAGATGGAGTCTCGCTCTGTTGCCCAGGCTGGTGTGCAGTGGTGCCATCTTGGCTCACTACAGCCTCCGCCTCCTGGGTTCAAGCGATTCTCCTGCCTCAGCCTCCTGAGTAGCTGAGATTACAGGCGTGTGCCACTACGCTCGGCTAATTTTTATATTTTTAGTAGAGATGGGGTTTCACCATGTTGGCCAGGCTGAT
Organism: Rhinopithecus bieti; assembly: GCF_001698545.2. Classification (NCBI taxonomy): domain Eukaryota; kingdom Metazoa; phylum Chordata; class Mammalia; order Primates; family Cercopithecidae; genus Rhinopithecus; species Rhinopithecus bieti. Next base: position 2,514,676 of record NW_016819136.1, on the reverse strand, counting down.
CTCAAACTCCTGACCACAGGTGATCCACCCGCCTCGGCCTCCCAAAGTGCTGGGATTACAGGCGTGAACCACCGCGCCCGGCCTATGCTGAGCACTTCAATGTTTACTCACCTTATGGAGTTTTCGTAACAATTCCGGGAAGTTGGTAATGTTGTTATTGCTGTTTTACAGGTGAGGAAACAGAGGCACAAAGAGGTTATGAAGTTGCCCGAAGTTGAACCAAGGTTGAAATCCGGGAAATCTAGTTTCCGAGTCCATCTTCTTATCCATGACTTTGGCTCAGAGAGGAACAACTGAACCGTTATGTCTGAATACCTCCTTTCTCTTCCACTACTTCACTTCTTCCCATAGTCCCCTTAATCCAGGATCAGAAAAGGTATGCTGTGTCTTCCTTTTTTTTTTCTCCTGTTTGGCTGGGATATATCTGATGTAGAATTCAATGACAACAATTCAAAGGGAAATGAAGAAATTTAGAAAATCCTCTCTCTCAACAAAACCTGGTTGTCAAAAATATTGTCTTGGCTGGGCAGTGTGGCTCGCACCCGTAATCCCAGCATTTCGGGAGGCCAAAGCAGAAGGATCTCTTGAGCCCAGGAGTTCAAGACCAGCTTGAGCAACATAGTGAGATCCCATCTGTACAAGAAATTTTTGGCTGGGCCTGGTGGCTCACACCTGTAATCCCAGCATTGTGGGAAGTACAAGCAGGGGGTCACTTGAGCCTAAGGGTTCGAGACCAGCCTGGGAAACACAGTGAGATCCTGTCTCTACAAAAAAAATTTTTTAAATTTAGCTACATGTGGCAGCTTGCAGCACCTGTAGTCCCAGGTACTCAGGAGGCTGAGGTGGGAGAATTGCTTGAGCCTGGGAGCTCAAGGTTGCAGTGAGCTATGATCATGACACTGCACTCTAGCCTGAGGTGATGGAGCAAGACCATGTCTTTAAAAAAAGAAAAAAAATCTTGCTGGAAAACCTTATTTTGGATGCCAGAAGCAAAATATTAACTATTTCTTTCTCTTTGCACTCCTGTTGTGAAAATCCTCATTATCTTTTAGAAAATATGGATACATCTGGCTGAATAGAGGGAAACAGGAACAAAAAAAATGCAAAAGAGAAAAGTACTTGAATATATTTCAAAAAATTTCCTATTAATAAGCACATTAGTTTGAAAAGGAAACAGCTGTAATTGGTGATAATAATAGTTTCGGTTTGGCAAGATCTTTCTGGATTTGGACCTTTCCCCATCTCACAAGCATCGTTTGGAAGTAAATAGAAAAAAGCCTTTGGAAAATGGTTTATCTACCGTATCCACCACCTGTAACCCTGGACCAGGGACCAGCAAAGCTTTTCTTTTTCATTTCACTTTTTTATAAAATTCAAATTGCTCTATGAAGCTTTTTAATTTTAATTTTAATTTTTTGAGACAGGATCTCACTCTGTCACCCAGGCTGGTGTGCAGTGGCACAATCTCTGCTCACTGCAACCTCCACCTCCTGGGCTTAAGTGATCCTCCCACCTCAGGCCCCAACCCCCAGCCCAGTAGCTGGGATTACAAGCATGTGCCACCATGCCTGGCTAATTTCAGTATTTTTTGTAGAGACGGGGGTTTCGCCCTGTTGCCCAGGCTGGTCTCGAACTCCTGAGCTCAAGCGATCCACTCGCCTTGACCTCTCAAAGTGCTGGAATTACAGGTGTGAGTCACTGTGCCCAGCCAGCAAACTTTTTCTGTAAAGGGCCAGAGAGCCAATATTTTTTAGCCTCTGTGAGTCATATGATTTCTGCTGCAATTACTCAATTCTATAATAATGTGAAAGCAGTCATAGACAACATGTAAATGAATGAGTGTGGGAGTGTTCCAATAAAACTTTATTTACAGAACGAATCAAATATAAAAACAGACCAGAGTTGGCTCCACAGGTTGTAGTCTGCTGACCGCTGCTCTAGAATTTGATCAGACTCTTTGAAATCTAATTCCCACTTGAGAGGCAACTGCTGAGTCTCTACCACGTCGATATTGGGTTAAACGCTGTGGGGATATAAAAGCACCACATGCGTGCCCTGGTGAGACACTCGATGGCAAGGGAATCTGTAGGGGAGAGTGTTGCTGACATTTGGCTGGTACTGAAACTGCACCTACGCGGAGGCTATCACTGTGGATGGAAATGGTTTCTCTTTTTCTGTACTGCCAGGGTGATTTTTGTGGTGTAAAGCCAGAGGGACATTTTTAGTGAGACTGTCTCTTGGAAAGTATATTTTAGAATATCCTTGAACTTATAGATAAGTAGACATTCAGAGTGACTCAGAAACGACTCCAAGTCTGGTTTCATGGAATGAGGGGCCTACAATGAGGCCCTAGGGATCTTGCTTTGTAGAAGGAGCAAAGCATTGTTGTAGGATACTCAAGAAGGCGGCAGTAAGAAGATCCTTTAATTTTGAATTGTGGGAAAAGCTCTAGGGTGAAAGCCAGGTGGCCTGGGTTCCTCTCAGTGTGCTGAGTCACTGTGTTTTTCGGCAAGTCACTTAACTTCTCTGGGGTTTACATTCTTCTTTGTGAATGTGAAGCTATCAAAAGAGTTGATTCCTAAGATTCCTTCCAGCTCTTAAATTCTGTTTCTAATGTGTGTTTTGGCCAGGCGTGGTGGCTCACACTTGTAATCCAGCACCGAGGCAGGCAGATCACCTGGGGTCAGGAGTTTGAGACCAGCCTGGTCAACATGGTGAAACCCCATCTCTACTAAAAATACAAAAATTAGCTGGGCATGGTGGTGCATGCCTGTCATCCCAGCTACTTGGGAAGCTGAGGCACATGAGAATGGCTTGAACCCTGGAGGTGGAGGTTGCAGTGAGCCGAGATGGCACCACTGCACTCCAGCCTGGGTGACAGAGCGAGACTCTGTCTCAAAAAAAAAAAAAAAAAGAAAAAAAAAAGTTTCTATTAAATACTTCCTGTGTAACAGTGTAAGATCTCAGATACAGGTCTAAATTTCAGTGTGTAAAAGTTGAGGGCTAGAAATTATTGGCTTTTTAAAAAATTGAAACAGAGCAAGAAGAATCGAATGCTTTTAGTTTAATTTTACCAATAAGACCCTCCCTGATGGAAAATTTATGTAATTAGAAAAATTTTAGGGAAAATTACCACGATCTGTTGCCTCTGCTAATGGAGACTGAGTAGGGCAGACCCGCGTCAAACAAGATACAGAAGTGAGAATAAAAGCGGACTATGGAACATGCTTACAAAATCACTTATGCCCATGTACACATTAACTCAGCTGCTTTCAAATTCACTTCTCCAGGAATCCCAGGGCCAACAGGGAGGGCAAAGGGAAGCTTTCTGAGGGTCTGTGGAGGGAGCCGGTAGTGCAGTCAGTGTTACTGAACGTCTCCATCTTCACTCTTCAATATAGTAGCCATTAGCCACATAGCCAATCGAGCACATGAAACTTGGTTGGCTGAGTAAGAATTTGAATTTTAAATTCGATTTAGTTTCAATACATTCACATAGTTTGATTTTATTTATTTTTAAATTTATTTTAGAGACAGGGTCTTACTCTGTCACCCAGGCTGGAGTACAGTACACAATCATAGCTCACTGCAGCCTTGAACTCCTGGGCTTAAGTAATCCACAGCCTTAGCCTCCACAAGTGCTGGGATTACAAGTGTGAGCTACTGCACCTGGCCTAAATTCACCTTTTTTTTTTTTTTGAGGCAGAGTCTCACTTTGTCGCCCAGGCTGGAGTGCACTGGTGAGATCTCAGCTCACTGCAACCTCCACCTCCCGGGTTCAAGCAATTCTCATGCCTCAGCCTCTCGAGTAGCCAGAATTACAGGCGTGTGCTACGCCCCGCTCATTTTTTTGTGTATTTTCAGTAGAGATGTGATTTCACCATGTTGACCAGGCTGGTCTCAAACTCCCGACCTCAGGTGATCCGCCCACCTCGACTTCCCAAAGTGCTAGAATTACAGGCGTGAGCACCGTGCCCAGCCTCTGAATTCACATTTAAGTAGTCATATTTAAGTAGCTAGTAGCTACCCTCTTGGCCAGTGGAATTATCGACCAAAATTCTACATTTAGAATTCTGTCACTGCGTATGTGTCACTTCTGTTCAGGCTGCTCACGCCTCGATCAGAAGTCAGGCACACAGTCTTGTGGGAATGCCCCTGAGGCCTGGGCACGCTCTTGGTGGTGGTGAGTAAAATTTCCCTTCGCTCTTTCGCTCCCAGAGGAGGGGGATTTTAACTGTGACTCACTGTTCAATGAATGATTAAGAACAGAGCCTCTGGCCCGCATGGTGGCTCACGCCTGTCATCCCAGCACTCTGGGTGGCTGGGGGGTGGATCACGAGGTCAGGAGTTCGAGACCAGCCTGGCCGAGATGGTGAGACCCCCCGTCTCTACTAAAAATACAAAAAAAGTAGCTGGGCGTGGTAGTGCGCGCCTGCAGTCCCAGCTACTTGGGAGGTGGAGGCAGGAGCATTGCTTGAACCCGGGACAGGGAGGTTGCAGTGAGCCGAGATCACATCACGGCACTCAAGCCTGGCAACAGAGCAAGACTCTGTCTCAAAAAACAACAAAAAAAGGTGCCTGGCACTCTCGGTGGCTTAAGGGAGAGGAATAGCTGATCTCTTCTTAGTGATAGGAGAGAGACAGAGATCAGTGGTTTGCAAACTTTTGGAAGATGAGAAATCCTTCTCTTAAATGTGATCTTACGTGGAAGTGAACATAAAGCAGATTAAAGGGAAGCTGCTCGAATTCTAGAGTCACATCCAGCTCTGCCCTATCTGTCCCGTCCCCTCCACCCCCGACAACTGCCCCGCTCCATTTCTCAAGCTGCCCCTCAAGGCACCTCTTGGGAACCAATGGACTTCTGCTCAGGGGACATGGGCAATAAGCCTCTAAGGGCTGGTGTGTGTGGGCTGGGCAACCCCAAGACACACAAAATTGGATGGAGGTTTCAAGTCTGGAAGTAATAGTTAAACCAGGAAAAAAAGGCCAGGGCGCTGTCTCACACCTGTAATCCCAGCACTTTGGGAGGCCGAGGCGGGTGGATCACCTGAGGTAAGGAGCTCAAGACCAACCTGGCCAACATGATGAAACCCCATCTCTACTAAACACACACACACACACAATTAGCCAGGCGTGGTGGCAGACGCCTGTAATCCCAGCTACTTGGGAGGCTGAGGCAGGAGAATCTCTTGAACCCGGAAGGCGGAGGTTGCAGTGAGTCAAGATCGTGCCACTGCGCTCCAGCCTGGGCGACAAGAGTGAAACTCCTTCAAAATAAATAAAAATAAGTAAATAAATAAGGAGGAAAAAAAAGAATAGGAAAAAGAAGGTCTACAAAGCACAGTGAAAATTACAGCCACTTATCCAGGCATGGCGGGTGCTGCCACAGGGCCTCTTTTACTGACAAAGCGTTCCTCAGACACCCCGCCTATGAGGCATTCTTGCCAAAAATATTGAAACTGAATACGCTGTAGATCTAATTTCCAGTTTATAGGAAACACAGGGAAGATAGGAGTATATTAAAGATACTCAGGGATGGATTAAACCTGGGAAATTCTACAGTGCAAACAACCTGACCTGGTTTCTTCAACAAATAAATGAGAGGGAAAAAGAAAAGAAGAAGGAATTCATAGATGAAAACTTAAGAGACAGGGCCTGGGTGCAGCAACTCACATCTATAATCCCAGCACTTCAGGAGGCTGAGGCAGGTGGATCACTTAAGTCCAGGAGTTCAAGACCAGCCTGGGCAGCACAAGGAGATTCTGTCTCTCCAGATAATTTTTTTTTAATTAGCCTAGGCTGGGCATGGTGGCTCACACCTGTAATCCCAGCATTTTGGGAGGCTGGGGTGGGTGGATCACCTGAGGTCAGGAGTTTGAGACCAGCCTGGCCAATGTGGTGAAACCCCGTCTTCACTAAAATACAAATATTAGCCAGGCATATGGCGCATGCTTGTAATCCCAGCTACCCGGGATGCTGAGGCAGGAGAATTGCCTGAACCCAGGAAGCAGAGGTTGCAGTGAGCCAACATCGTGCCATTGCCCTCCTGGGTGGCAAGAGTGAAACTCCATCTCGAAAATAAAATTAGCCTGGTGTGGCGGCAAGCAGCTGTAGTTCCAGCTACTAGGGAGGTTGAGTTGGGAGGACTGCTTGAGCCCAGGAGTTCAAGGCTGCAGTAAGCTGTGATCATGTCACTGCACTCCAGCCTGGGTGACAGAGGGAGACTCATCTCAAAAAAAAAAAAAAAGAAAAGAAAAAAAACACCTAAGAGACATATCAACCAAATACAGCATATAGACTTTGTTTGGATTATGTTGCAAACAAACCAACTGAATAATAAAACCTATACCAGATAACCAGGGACATTTGAATACTGATTAGGTATCTAATATTATTAAGGATATTTTGTTAACTTTAGGTGATATATGGTATTTTGGCTATGTTAATAAAAAGAGTCATTGTTTTTAGAGATTATTTGAGATGGAACAATATGTTGTATTTGCTTCCAAATAATCCAGTGATAGGGTGGTGAGTAGGAATACAGATGAAACTAGATTGCTCATGTGTTAATAATTGTTGAAAATGGGTTTTGGGTACATTAAGATATATTACTCTCTCTGTTTTTGTGTATGTTGGAAAATTTCTATAACTAAAAGCTTTTCTAAATGGCAGGGAAACCACAAAGTGTTCCTCAGACAGATATGTCTGAATGTCACTGATGCACTGTGTCTCAAATTGCACAGGGGACTCCGGTCCGGGTGTGGGGAGGAGAGGATGCAAGCTTGAAGGTGGCAGTGGAGAGTGGACAGAAGAGACAGCAGCCAAGTCTTTAAGACTGGGTGGGAGCGTAGGAATGGAGTTCTGAGTAGAGGATGGAAATCAGAGCTTAGAGTCCCAAGAAAACCACAACAAACCCTCCAATGGAGGTACCAGTTCAACCACCACTTCGTTTTACAAATGAGAGAAGCAGTTCAGTGTTAAGGTGGGACTAGAGACTTGCGAGATGAGCTTCCTGACTATCCCCTTAATCACCCAGATGTGTACATCTGAGTGTGTGAGACAGAGAGATAGAGAAAAACTAACACAGGAATAGTTGCTTTCAGAGTACTTTATGCTTTCAGAGTACTTTGTACATATTTTATTTGATTTGATCTTCACGATGACCCAGTAGCAATTTACAGATGAGGAAGCTAAAACCAAAGTGTCCTGTCCAGGATCACACAGCTGGTGATGGAGCCAGGACTCAATTTGAAATTTCTTCCTTCCAATTCTTTCTTAACATAGACCCCCCCCAATCCTCAATACATGCACAGCACACGTGCACACGTGCACACACACACACGCACACACACACACGGGCGCACACACACGTGTGCGCACACACGCACGCGCACACACACATGCACGCACACACGCACACACATACATGCACACACGCACACATGCATGCACGCACACACATGCGCACACGCGCGCGCACACACATGCACACACACGCACACACATGCGCACACACGCGCACACGCATGCACGCACACACACATGCGCACACACGCGCGCACATGTGCGTGCACACACATCATTATTGCTACTTGTATGGTGGAGTTCAACATGTTGTTGATAGTAACTCACCATCCCCTAAGGAGACAGACATAGTTTTGACTCCCGGTCCTGTTGTTTACTAGGGGTGTGTGTGTGTGTGTAAATAGACTTTGTTTTTTTTAGAGCTGTTTTAGGTTCTCAGCAAAATCAATCAGAAAGTACAGAGAGTTCTCCTCCATCACCCCAACTCACGGCCTCCCACACGGTCAACATCCCACAGCAGAGTGGTGCGTTTGTTGCAATCATTGAACCTACGTTGACACATCATTATCACCCAAAGTCCACAGTTTACATGAGCGTTCACCCTTGGCATGGTACATTCAGGGGGTGTTGACTAGCTGTGTTTTTGAGCAACTTACTTTGCTTCCTTTCTCCCTGTGAAGGTGGGGATCGCAGTACCTGTTTCAGAAAGATCACTATGAGAACTAAATTAAATCAGATCATGCATATCAAGCAAATTACCTGCCTGGCACAGAGTTAAAGAAACCAGTAAATGGAGCTAATGTTAATATTCATGCGAATCCCTTCAGTCTGAGCCTGGCTGTGTAACTGCCGAATCTTCCCCTTGTTCTCCTTGATATCAGCCCAGAACCTCTTGTTTGTGCCTGGATGACTCTGCCAGAGATGATTTCTAGAAGTTCCTTAAAGATATTAGTCTGTGGGCTGGGCACGGTGGCTCACGCCTGCAATGCCAGCACTTTGGGCTGCCAAGGCGGGTGGATCACCTGAGGTCAGGAGTTCGAGATCAGCCTGGCCAACATGGTGAAACCCCGTCTCTACTAAAAATACAAAAATTAGCTGGGCGTGGTGGCAGGTGCCTGTAATTCCAGCTACTCAGGAGGCCGAGGTGAGAGAATCGCTTGAACCCAGGAGGCGGAGGTTGCAGTGAGCCAAGATCGTGCCATTGCACTCCAGCCTGGGCAACAAGAGTGAAACTCTGTATCAAGAAAAAAAAAAAAATATATATATACACACACACACACACACACACACACACACACACACACACACATTAGCCTGTGAAGATTTACTGTGCTGCTAAGAGGAACTTAATGTTTGGTTCTTGGGGAAAGAACTGTTAGGCAAGCAGGTATGCAATAGATGTAGGTTCACAGAATGAACCCTTATGGTGGGCTGCGGGACAAAAAAAGTTTCCAATTTGGACCCCTCACGAAGAGAAACAGAAGGGGAAGAGAAAGTACAGAAGGGAACAGTCAAAGTGTGGAGGCGAGCCGCTGCTTTTAGCCACGGCGAAGGTGAAATCAAGAAACTTTTTTCAGTGGGGTTTGTCGAAGAAGACCTTCAATACTGTGAACTATGGAATATGCAAAATGAAAACTATCTTGTGCGTTTCTATCTCCTTCTCCTTCATGCCGTTTACCTTCAGGTGCCTACGCAGGGTGGCTGGAGGAAATTAAAAGGAGCAGAGCTTCCAGCATTTTTGCGTGTGTGAACAACCCTGGTGAGAAGATTTTGTGCCAACGGTTCTTGGTTGCTCCTCTGACAACCAGTTCCTTCCCCTGCTGTTCTTACAGCGTTCAGAGTCTGCACAACAGTATTGACGTCACTGTTTCACATGCAACTGTAAGCATGCATCTGTAAGCCCTTTGAGAACAGGGGTTGTGGATTCCACTTCTGAAACTCCCATAGCAGTAAGCCCTGCATAGTAATTGATACGGGGCTTCTAAGGGGGGCCCCCTTCTGCACAGTGTAGTGGTAGGTCTCCAACTCAAGTCAGATGCCCACGAGATTCTTGTTAGAAAAACTGTGGGTAACTCAGACCCAAGAGAGTGGGGTGCAAAAATGGAAGTGCAGTTTCCTGAGCGTTGTCATAATGTGACATTGACTGTTGTGTGATCTTACGTGAGTCATTTCCTTCCCACCTGCTACCTTGGTTTCACTCATCTGCACAATGAGAACAATTTTGTAAAGGCACATGCATATATTCACTTTTTTTCCTGATTAGAAAAGTAAGATATTTTTCTTGAAGAAAATATAGAATATACAGAAGAATGTGCGAGAAATAAAAGTCCCCACTTAAAGCCACCCAGAGGCCAGGCACAGTGGCTCACGTCTGTAATCCCAGCATTTTAGGAGGTCGAGGTGGGTGGATCACTTGAGTCCAGGAGTTCCAGACCAGCCTGGGCAACATGGCACAATCCTGTCTCTACAAAAAATATAAAAATTAGCCGGACGTGGTGGCGCATGCCTAGTACCAGCTACTTGGGAGGCAGAGCTGCAGTGAGCCAAGCTTGTGCCACTGCACTACAGCCTCAGAGACACAGCGAATCCCACTCCTACCACAGAAAAACACAAAAGGAAAAAGAAAACCATCCAGAGATTAAACATTGTTTACATTTTGGTTTATTGCTTTTTGTTTTTATTTATTTCTATTAAACATTTGATGTAGGCCAGGCGCGGTGGCTCACACCTATAATCCCAGCACTTTGGGAGGCTGAGGTGGGTGGATCATTTGAGGTCAGGAATTTGAGACCAGCCTGGCCAACATGGTGAAACCCTGCCTGTACTAAAAATACAAAAATGGGCCAGGCGTGATGGCGGGCGCCCGTAGTCCCAGCCACTCAGGAGGCTGAGGCGGGAGAATGGCGTGAACCTAGAAGTGGAGGTTGCAGGGAGCCAAGAGTGTGTCACCGCACTCCAGCCACAGTGACAGAGCAAGACTCTGTCAGGGAGCCAAGAGCGTGCCACCGCACTCCAGCCACAGTGACAGAGCAAGACTCTGTCTCAAAAAAAAATTGATGTAATTGGTTTATTGCTTTTTAATCTTTTCTCTGTGTGTGTGCCATGTGTGTAATGTGTGGAGTCCGATGCAAAATGAAAACCTAGGCCCTCTGTTCCCAAATTATGAAGAACTTCAAGAAGGCAACAGCAGAGCGTTGAACCCAGTCTGGAGTCCTGTTTGACGGAGTGGTCACGTGCCCATGAAGCAGGCTCTTTATGTTCCCTACTTAGAATAATAAGATCATTTACTGAGGGTTCTCTGTGTGTCAAGTGTTTCATTTAATTACGTATAATTGAATTCGGTTTCTCTGATATAAATACAATTCCTCACCCTCCCCATTTTCGCAGATAAAACAACTGGGGATCAGAAAGTTTAAGTAGCTTGCTCAAGTTCATACAGCCAGTCAGGGCAGAGACAATATTCACACCTGAGTCTTTCTGGCTTCAGGTCTGTGCTTTTTCCATTGGAGTCCATTCCCTCGCATACTAACTTTTATAAATTCATTTAAAAATTATTAATAAAGTTGAGATTATACTACACATAAAATCTTGTATTGCATTCTTTTTCATTTTATATCACGGTTGTTTTTTCTTCCTCTGTCATTAAATAGAGGAGAAAAACTGTGGCTGTTTATGAGAAAGAGTGAAGTCATAAATGACAAAGCACTGAGAAGAATTTCATTGCAAGATTAGATTAAATACAAAATATCAGTGAGCCAAAGCAGGAGCATGTGGCAAGGCCTAGGCTGCTGTGTGTAACCCACATCCCCCAACTGATAAATAGAAAATAAACATCTCACTCTCCCTGCTCTGAACATCCTCCACATTGAAGAGGATATCTTTGCAGATCCCCAACAGTCAAGAAGATTTCTGTCCAATTTTACTTTCCACAAAAGTAAAAGTTTCACTTCAAAATGAAAGCAATGGGTTCTTTTTCGAGCATAAATAATATTATATAGAACATAATTTTCAACCTCCTCCTTACACACACACACACACACACACACACACACACACACACGCTCAGGTACCCTTATGGGGCTGTGTATTCCCGTCGTCCTTGGCAAGCACCGAGTTACATATGAAAAAGAGCCAGTCCTGAAGGTAATATTAAAAATGTTACTATACACCACTGCCGAGTTTGGGAAATTGACTTAACCTCTCTAAGTCTGAGGAGCCACATGTGTAAAATAGAGGCTCGTAAGAGCTACCTCAACAGAATGAGGAAAGAACCTAGCAGGTAGGCTTTACCTAAAGCTGGGATTTCAAAGCCAAGAGTCAGGCTTAGGTTACTGCGAATTAGATTCTCTTTGTAGGCCTTAATTCCTCAATGAAAACCGCAACCATGGTTAGGGTCCCTGGGATCGAGGGTCGAGGAACCGGGGGAGAAGAGGAGTAAGGCCTATTCCTGTACCCATCTCCTTTTGTTTGTCGCAGTTCTTATTTTCTAGGGAACTGTGGTTAAAAGGAAGGCAGAGTACAGCTACCTCTTAGGGAGAGAAAAAACCTAAACACAATCCGCAGCTTTCGAGGTGTACGCGGGAGAGAACAGTAAGGTAGTGATTTGCCCCTGAAGTCAACTGAGTCTTGGGGAATTTAAGCAGCTAAAGGGACACAAACGTCAGGCCACAGAAAGTGAGGGCCGTGGGGGCAGGAAAAAAAATCCCTCTTCATTTGATGCTAAGTTTCCACCTATCAAAATGCATCTTTCTAGATGACTTGCTGCCCTTTGCTCGCAAGCTCGCAAGCTCTCCCAACGTTGTGCAAAGAGATTTAATAAGAAATAGCAGGCTGGGCACGGTGGCTCAGGCCTGTCATCCCAGCACTTTGGGAGACCAAGGCAAAAGGATCACTTGAGCCCAGGAGTTTGAAACCAGCCTGGGCGACATTGCAAGACCCCGTCGCTACAAAAAAAAGCAAATAAAAATAATTAGCTGAGCATGGTGGTAAATTATAGTGAGCTATGATTATGCCACTGCACTCCAAGCTGGGTGACAGAGCAAGACCTTGTCTCTAAAAAAAAAAGAGAAAGCCGGGAACGGTGGCTCACAGCGCCCAGCACTTCCGGAGCACTTTGGGAGGCCGAGGCAGGAAGATCACCTGAGGTCGGGAGTTTAAGACCAGCCTGACCAACATGGAGAAACCCTGTCTCTACTAAAAATACAAAAATTAGCCAGACGTGGTGGCACATGTTTGTAATCCCAGCTACTCAGGAGGCTGAGGCAGGAGAATCACTTGAACCCAGGAGGCAGAAGTTGTGGTGAGCCGAGATCGGGTCATTGCACTCCAGCCTGGACAACAAAAGTGAATCTCTGTCTCAAAAAAGAAAAAGAAAAAGAAACAGAGGGCCAAGTGCAGTGGCTCATGCCTGTAATCCCAGTACTTTGGGAGGCCGAGGCGGACAGATCACAAGGTCAAGAGTTCGAGACCAGCCTGGCCAACATGGTGAAACCCCACCTTTACTAAGAATACAAAAATTAGCCAGACGTGGTGGTACGTGCCTGTCATCCCAGCTACTCGAGAGACTGAGGCAGGAGAATCGCTTGAACCTGGGAGGCGGAGCTTGCAGTGAGCCAAGATCCTGCCACTGCACTCCAGCCTGGGCAAGAGAGCAAGACTCCATTTCAAAAAAAAAAAAAAAAAAAAAGAAAAGAAAAGAAAAAGAAAAGAAATAAATAACATGATTAGATTTTAGATATATACAGTGCATGTACAGTGTCCCCCCAAATCTCTCTCCTGAGGCCCAGCAGGGACATAACCCCAGGTCACTCACAGTGAATGAGGCAGGGATGGCAATGGGTGGGCCCCTGTGTTTGGAGGCTCTGGCGCTGTTCTCTCGCGTGCTCACCTCCCACCGTGCCCCAGCCTGGAGTTTTTTCTCTTTCTGCTCTTTAGTAGCACTCCTCCGGTGCCCTTTTCTCTCTCCCTTTTTTTACCTTCTTCAAGAGGCTGAGATCAAGCCCTTTTCTCGTTAAGACTAAGTAACCTGCGGACAGAACCTCTGTGTTCCCCAAATGTGTTCCTATAATGTCATCACATATGGGTCACAGGACAACCCTGCATGCCCCTTTATTTCACACACCAGGCTGTGCCAAGAGCTCATGACCAAACACTAGCAAAGGGCAGAGCCACGGCTTCCACACGAGTCTTGGCCATCAAATCTCCCTGTATTCTTTCCTCTGTTCCTGGCTGCCTGGCTCCCCCAGGCACACACACCTCCTATTCCAGGACACCCTTGAACGTGGCCAAGCCTCCCTCTTCCTTCGTCCTCCATTCTGTTCCTCCCCTTCCATCACCATTTCGTCCTCTTTATACTTTTCATTCACAGTATTTGGCGACTTCCTCCCCCATTTTCTATGTAAAGCTTTAGTTTTCTAGCACTTTCAACCTGACTTTGAAAAGCTTGCAAATGGGAAAGACCCTTATAGTTTTCTGCCTGGGATTTTTCCCCACGCCTTTTACTGCTTGAGAAACTGAGAATCCTTATAATCACAGTGGGTTACATTTTGGTTTTGCTTCTCATTATGATTTTTGAATTATTAATATAGTGTAAGTCCATTATAGAATAGTTGGAGAATAGAGAAGGGAAAACAATACCGTAAATACCATAATATAATGTCAACCAACACCCCTGCACTTAGTCTATTTTAAGAATGATGTTTTAAGAAGAAATTGACTCTCCACTTACTCCTATAATTACCGCACTATTTTTGCACTTAGAATGTCTTTTCAGCTCATGGTTCCTTTCCAAGACACTAGTCAATTCATGAGCACAGGGTACCATTGACTGCTCAGCCATGGTCTATTAGAGAGCCACAAATTCAGTTTCATTTAAGGAACTAATCAACTTATTTTAAACACTTCTATTGCCTGCTAGGTCAAAGAAGGCCTCTATGAGAAGAGCATTTGGACTGGCTGATCTTTGGATAACAATAACCGTGCTTAACCAACACAACCTTGTCCAGATCTAGCTATTCAAATATTCCTTGCAATGTAGGCAAGTACAGAATACACCCTCTGTTCGTGGAGGGGGTTACTTAGGGATAGAAGGAATATCTAAAATCAGTCTATATAGACAGAGACTCTTGAGCCCAGGATTTTGTCCTCAGCCTGGGCAACACAGCAAGACCCCGTCTCTATAAACAAACAAACAAACAAACAAAAAACAACAAAAGAAAACGTTTTTAAATTAAAAAAATGAAATAAAAGAATATATAGACTCATTTTATATAGTCCTTCTATCCCTAAGTAACCCCTGCCATGAACAGAGGATGTATTCTGTACTTGCCTACATTGTAAGAAATGTTTGAATGGCTAGATCTGGACAAGGTTGTGTTGGGTTAAACACAGTCCTGAGCTCAGGAGTTCAAGACCAACCTGGGCAACATGGCAAAACCTCGTCTCTACAAAAAATACAAAAATTAGCCACGTGTGGTGGTGTAATGCCTGGAGTCCCAGATACTTGAGAGGCCGAGGCAGGAGAATTGCTTGAGCCTGGGAGGTGGAGGTTGCAGTGAGTCCAGATCACCACTGCACTCCAGTCTGGGCAACAGAGTGTGGAGATCTGCCTCAAAAACAACAGAAAGAATGGTTGGTGGTTGTGGTTGATGTGTAGGGGGAGGGTATACCAGAATCACCTGGAGATGGCCACACGTGTAACAGATGAAGCGTTAGATTCAAAAGGTACAAAAAGCTAATAAAGAGCTGGGCGCGGCGGCTCAAGCCTGTAATCCCACCACTTTGGGAGGCCGAGGCAGGTGGATAACCTGAGGTCAGGAGTTCAAGACCAGCCTGGCCAACATGGTGAAATCCCGTCTCTAGTAAAAATACAAAAATTAGCTGGGCCTGGTGGTGGATGCCTGTAATCCCAACTACTCAGAAGGCTGAGGCAGGAGAATCGCTTGAACCCGGCAGGCAGAGGTTGCAGTGAGTCAAGATCATGCCATTGCACTCCAGCCTGGACAACAAGAGTGAAATTCTGTCTCAAAAAAAAAAAAAAAAAAAAAAAGCCTACTAAAACTCAATAGGAAAAACATAAACAGCCCAGCAGAGAAATGGGCAAAGAATTTGAACAGTACTGTGCAGAAAAAGAAACTCAATGGACAAATGTGAAAACGGGCTCCACTCACTAGCAACCGGGGACACGCAATTTAAAAACAACAATAAGCTGGGCGCGGTGGCTCACGCCTGTAATCCCAGCACTTTGGGAGGCCGAGACGGGCAGATCACGAGGTCAGGAGATCGAGACCATCCTGGCTAACACGGTGAAACCCCGTCTCAACTAAAAAATACAAAAAACTAGCCGGGCGAGGTGGCGGCGCCTGTAGTCCCAGCTACTCGGGAGGCTGAGGCAGGAGAATGGCGTGAACCCGGGAGGCGGAGCTTGCAGTGAGCTGAGATCCGGCCACTGCACTCCAGCCTGGGCAGCAGAGTGAGACTCCGTCTCAAAAAAAAAAAAAAAAAAACAACAATAAGATACAATTTCACACCCATGGAACTGGCCAAAAGTAAATGTTTGACAATAGCACATGTTGGCAAAGATGTATGAAAATGAGAACTCTCATGCTCATCTGGCCCAAGTGTAAAGGACAAGGTCATTTGTGAGAATAACTTGACAACATCTAGAAAACTTGAAAATGTCCATAGTCTAAGACCTTGCAATCCACTTCTAGGTCATATTCAAATCAGCTTTTCTCAACTGAGATTCTTCTTCTGAACCATAGAAAACAGAAAATTATTTGAATGATTATTTTCCTCAACTCTCCCAAGGATGGTACATAACTAGTATCATTCTAGATACACAGGAGAAAAGTTAATTATTACATACAGTGGTTGCATTATGACATTAGAGTTTGTCTTGTTAAACCCAGTTAAGAAAAACCGCAAGGGAATCTCCCAAACATATTTATAATGCCTCACTACTAGTAATAATAAAAAAAATTGGAGGCCGGACATGGTGGCTCATGCCTGTAATCCCAGCACTTTGGGAGGCTGAGGTGGGCGGATCACGAGGTCAGGAGATCAAGACCAGCCTGGTCAACATGGTGAAATCCCATCTCTACTAAAGATACAAAAAAAATTAGGCAGGTGTGGTGGGGCACACCTGTAATCCCAGCTACTCGGGAGGCTGAGGCAGGAGAATCACTTGAACCTGGGAGGTGGAGGTTACAGTGAGCCAAGATTGCGCCACTGCACTCCAGCCTGGGCAACAGGGTGAAACTCCATCTCAAAAAAAAAAAAAAAAGGAAATACTTTGTTCATTTGTAGGAGAATAGACAAATAAATCACAGTATATTTCTATTTATTTATTTATTATTATTATTATTTTTTGAGATGGAGTCTCACTCTGCCACCCAGACTGGAGTGCAGTGGCGCGATCTTGGCTCACTGCAAGCTCCGCCTCCCGGGTTCACGCCATTCTCCTGCCTCAGCCTCACGAGCAAGCTGGGACTACAGGCGCCCGCCACCACACCCGACTAATTTTTTTGTATTTTTAGTAGAGACGGGGTTTCACCGTGTTCGCCAGGATGGTCTCGACCTCCTGACCTCGTGATCCGCCCGACTCGGCCTCCCAACACAGTATATTTCTAATGTGGAATATTCTATATAATAGTTTAAATCAGTGAACTAGATCTGTATGATTCAGCATTGATAAATCCTGAAAATAAAATATTGACTCAAAATGGTACAACATTATAAAAGGATGATCCCATAACAAATATTTTATAAAATATGCAAATGAATACCATATATTACAGTGTATTTGTAGTGAAAATATAAAATAGGGTTTAGATACACATCACATTCATGTGGCTTCTTCTAGTGGGAGAGGGAAGTCATTAGATTCTCTTTAAGAATCTTTCTGGCCAGGCGCAGTGGCTCACGCCTGTAATCCCAGCACTTTGGGAGGCCGAGGCGGACGGATCACAAGGTCAGGAGATCGAGACCATCCTGGCCAACACGGTGAAACCCTGTCTCTATTAAAATACAAAAAAAAAAAAAATTAGCCATGCATGGTGGCGTGTGCCTGTAGTCACAGCTACTCAGGAGGCCGAGACAGGGGAATCGCCTGAACCCGGGAGGTGGAGGTTGCAGTGAGCCGAGATCGCGCCATTGCACTCCAGCCTGGCGACAGAGCAAGACTCCATCTCAAAAAAAAAAAAAAAAAAATCTTCTGGATTTCCTTCCAGTACATGGTAGGATTATATGTCCTTACATTCTTTGAAGTTAGGCACAACCATATGACTTACTGTGGCCAATAAAATGTAACTGGAAGTGTCACTTTTGGGTGGAAGATCTAAGAACGATACGCACAGTTTGCCGAGCTCTTCCCTTTGCTGCAGTGATCATCAATGTTTCAGATTTCCGTGTTTCAGTCCACTTCATCCTCTGGGTCCTCGAGTGAAGACAGTGTACAACAGTTTCCAAATGAGCCACCGTGAGCGTGAGGCATGACTGAGAAATGGACCTCTGTCTCCTTAAGCCACTGAAATTTTGGGAGTATATGTTTGTTACTGTAGCATGGCTAGCCCATCACATTGATACAGAGATTTCAAATTTATCTGTAATGTTTCATTCCTTCTTTTTATTTTTAAGGTCTAGAGAACATATGACTAAGTGTTAACATTTGTTCATTTTGAATGGACAGTGCTGAGTCTTATATTATCCTCATTCTTTTTAGACTTTTGTGATTAAAGTCTCTGGAATTGGCTGGGCATGGTGGCTCATGCCTGTAATCCCAGCACTTTGGGAGGCAGAGATGGGCAGATTGCCTGAGGTCAGGAGATCGAGACCAGCCTGGCCAACATGGTAAAACCCCATCTCTATTAAAAATACAAAAATTAGCTGGGCGTGGTGGCAGATGCCTGTAATCCCAGCTACTCGGGAGGCTGAGGCAAGAGAATTGCTTGAACCCGGGAGGCAGAGGTTGAAGTGAGCCGAGATGGCACCACTGCACTCCAGCCTGGGCAACAAAGTGAGACTGTCTCAAACAAAAACAAAACAAAACAAACAACAACAACAAAACAATTCTGATATGCATGTTCTTCCTTTTAAGCCATCTCAAACCTCTTCAGAAAACAGAAGTGATACAATGTGAATCCTCCATCACATCATCCCCTTTTCAGGTCCTCTGCACTGACGCTGCCTCCTTTCTCCTACAGCAAGGGGACCTCTACCGCAGGAGAGACCTGCTCGTCAGTCCTTAGCATGGCCACTGTGCTACATCCAAGCCCAGTGTGAGCAGGGTGAGCCTGTGACGTGGGATTGGTGCTGACCTCTCACATGGGTATAATAAAGGAGTGCTGTCTGCGGAAATAAACCTTTGTGTCTACTTCATATTTGTAAAACAGATGCTTCCATGACTTCCTTTTCTTCCCACACAGTATTTTATATTAAATATCTAAATGAGAAACACAGAGTCAAGATCATTCAAATGGCTCAGCAATACACCTCATCTATAAATCAAAGCAAAGGAACACTTCACTAGTGAAAACCAGTCTGTACCAGGAGACAGGATACTTCTCTTCTATTTGTGGGTATGCTATTGTCCTGCCATGTGATCTGGCCTCTGTAGGACTTGGCGTCCTTTTTGTATAACATGACATTTCTCCTAACACTAACTTTCTATTAATACTTTCATTTTAAAATTAGAAGTGACTATTTTCTTGTATTATTTTAAGTTTTTAATCTCAAAATTAAAAACAAAAGAAAAATTACAAATTAAAAAAATAACTTGGCGGGGGGCAGTGGCTCATGCCTGTAATGCCAGCACTTTGGGAGGCCAAGGCGGGTGGATCACCTGAGGTCAGGAGTTCAAGACCAGCCTGACCAACATGGAGAAAACTACTAAAAATACAAAATTAGCCGGGTATTGTGGTGTGCGCTTGTAATCCCAGCTACTTGGGAAGCTGAGGCAGGAGAATCGCTTGAACCCGGGAGGTGGAGGTTGCAATGAGCCGAGATAGCACCGTTGTATTCCAGCCCGGGCAACAAGAGTGAAACTCCATCTCAAAAATAAAATAAAGTAACTTAAAAACCAAATAGAGTTAAAATATTACACATTAGTAAGCATGTGATCAAAGGCAGGCAGTTGCCCAGGCATGTAGCAACAGGTGACACAGGAATGGAATCTTAGTTCCCAGGGTGGGGCTAGGGTGACACAGGGGTAGGATGATTTCAGACACAGGATTTGTTTTTGGTTTTGGATTTGTTTCGGCATTCCAGAAGCAGCTTTCTTTTATAACATAAAGAAATTAGAAAAGTCGCTTTCAAGCCAGTATGATCAACTAAGACACTATTTCCCAAACTAGTGCTCTGAGGAACACTATCGTCAGAGTTCCTAAGTGGGTACACTTAGTGGTCAGATTTGGAAAATGATGTATGCTCTCTCTTTCTCTTGGAGAATCATCATGCATATTATCTTATGAAAGACTGAGAAATCCTACAGAAAAAAAAACCCACCTATTTTAACTTTGTTTAATCCAGCATTCACAAATTTATCTGTGCACGAATCAGTTTTTTGCTCACTTCCATTACCACCTTCCACGTCAACACGGGGAGTGCTGCGCTAAGACAACATCGCTAAGACAACATCGTGGCCTGTGAAGCCACGGGCTCTTGTGTGTGTTTCTGCCACGGCATTGCTGAGTAACTGGGTCAGCCCTCTACTGGGGTCTTGATTTCTCCACCTGAAAAATGAGGAAGATAACACTTGTCCACACTTCATAGAGATGAGCTAGATAATGTCCATGAGGGCTTTGAACCTTTAAAGCAGGTTCTATAGAAACAATGTTATCTCAACCACATAAAGCACGATGGGATAATAAGTCACATCGTTAGGTTCTATTATACACACCCGGTCCTAGCAGGCGCTGCACACTTACCTGTCTGTCCTGGTCCCTGAGGGCTGTATATAAATTCCATAGACTCCAGTAAGCAAACCCATTTCATGCTGGTTCCTGTTTCAAACAGACCAAAAAGGCAAGAAAGGAAATAAAGAGAAACAGACCAAGTGAAGAAAGAGAGAGTGCAGGAACAACAACAATGGTTAACATTGACTGAGTACTTACTAGGTGTTACGCATATGCCGGGCAGTTGAAACACAGTGTTTAAATCATCCCATCGAGGGCTGGCTGCAGTGGCTCATGTCTGTAATTCCAGTACTTGGAAGGTCGAGGCAGGAGGATCATTTGAGCCCAGGAGTTCGAGACCAGCCTGAGCAATATAGTGAGACACACATCTACACACACAGACACACAACACACACACAGACACACACACACAAATTGACCCATCTAGCCCTCACCAAAATCCTAAGGAAGACACAATTATTATGACCCAATTGGAGGTTAGAGAGTGTGTCTTGCCCAAGGACATACAAGTATTACCTGAACAGGCCTGCCTGATTCCAAAGCCTGTATGGCATTGTTTCCTAAGGTGGTACACATAAAATGATCTTAGGTGGTAAAAAAACAATTATTTTAATAGTTTTGCATTTTAATGTATATGTGAAAAAATATAATATATATTGCAAAGCCATGGTTTCATTCAAAAATATCATAGGCGAAGATAAGAAAATAATAAAGTCTAATTAAGAAAATAATAGTACAACTGATGTGTGGAAATGTCAAAAATCATGAACGTGGTGTGCTAGTGAATGATGCTGGGGAATCATTGCAACGCATCCTTCTACCTTCCAAAAACCTTCTACCTCCCAAAAAAGAGAAGGTAAGTCAAAGCCCAGTTAGAGTCACCTTAACAAGGCTGTTTGTTTTGTTTTGACTCTCCCTCTGTCATCCAGGCTGGAGGGCAGTGGCGTGATCATAGCTCATTGTAGCCTTGAACTCCTGGGCTCAAGGGATCCTCCTCCCTCAGCCTCCTGAGTAGCTGGGATCGCAGGCCCGCACCGCCACGCCCGGCAGACTCACATTAACAAGGCTTTAAGCTTGCTTCTGTCTCCTCTAGGCTCAAGTGCAAGAGAGGAAATGAAGTTCAGTGAGGGTGAAGGTTGGCAACGGTTGCTATGTTTATCTGCAGTGGGGAGGTGGGGGCAGAGAGGCATATCTGTGATTGTGAGATCTGATTCACAGAAAATCACAGACTGACAAGCACCATCTCCTACAGAGAAGGAAACGATATCTTTAAGTTCTTGGCAACCCTCTCCCTGACCTTCCAACTGTGCGCAGCTGCCTGGTTCATCTCTCAGCTCTGTGGAGAAGGGGAGGGTCTTAGTGAAGACTTCTTGGTTGCAAAAGCAACCCACTCAATTAGTTCAAGTCAACCAGAAAAAAGAAAGGCTTTTGTAGATACTGGGTTTTGTATAGACCACAAAAAGATGGGAGCTGGAGTGGGAGTGAGGACCCACAGCTGCTGTTTGTTTTTTGGGCGTCTCTCATCTCTGCTCCTGTGAGGTTCTCCTTCATTCTTTCTGAGCTTCACCAGGCGTGACCATCTGGCCTAGCCTTACATCACTGCACAATTCTAGCCCCTACCAGACAAGGCACCGTGTTTCTTGGCCTCAATTCTAAGTTGCCATTAGCAAGTCAGCTTGGCCCAGCTAGAGTCGGGGGTTCATTGCTGCACGGTGCATTATAGCGAGGTTAGGTCAAGGTGTAAGCAATTAACAGCCCTTCTGAAATCCAGCAGCCTCACCCTCAATGGTTCCTGTGATTTTTTTTTTTTTTTAAAGCGCTGATCCTGTTTATTTGGCAGGAAAACTAGACAATCCAGCAGCCCAGGAGAGAAAGGTGGGCTTAATCCTCCTCCTCGTCGTCTCCAGCCCCGGCCCCACCCTGGCCCTGCTTGGCGTTCTTCCTCTTCAGGCGGCCCAGGCGGCCACCCCCATAGGGAGAGCGCAGGGAGAAGTCCAGGCGGACAATGAAGGACGGGACATTCACCACCTGCTTGCGGACCCTGATGTGGCGCTGGCGGATCAGCACGCGAGCCTGGTGGATGGACTTGGCCAAGCCCAGCTTGAAGACTTGGGTCTGTAGGCGTCTCTCTAAGAAATCCTCGATCTGCAGGCCCAGGATGTAATCCAGCTTCATCTTGCCCTCATCCAGCACCCCAGTGCGGACCAGCCGCCGCAGCAGGGCCTTGCCTTCGAACAGACGCCGTGGGTCCTTCTCATCAAGCGTCAGCAGTCCCCGGGCGGCCTTGCGGATCTTGGCCAGGGTAAATTTGACCCTCCAGACCTCACGTTTGTTCCGGAGCCCATACTCGCCGATCCGCTTCAGCCCTTGGTGGAGACGAGATTTCTCAAAGGGTCTCCGCGGGGTCACGTAAGTTTTGCGACAAACCCAGCTCCGGGCCACCGGCATGTTGGCTCCGCTTACCCGTCTGCGCCTAGGCGCAAAACCCGGCCACGGAGAAAGAGGTTCCTGTGATTTTTAATAGGCAAGAGCTGGGTCAACTTCCCTGATGCTGTGGCCACTATATTCCCAGCTTTCCTGCTGTTTCAGTACAGCAAGTTGCATTTGGACCTTTGAAATACAGCATTGGGTTTCTTGCATCAGTAACAGTGCTGCTTTCATTCTACCCACTCTGGTCACCTTGAGTCTTGAAGACGATTGATGTTACAGGGCGATAAACGTAATCATTTGGCATAGAGAAAAAAGGGTTAAGAAGTTGTGCTGTCAGTAATGGTTATGGAGTCCCCACTGGCACTGTGTGGGGGGCTGTGGGAACAGCTGAAGTGATGATGTTGATTATGATGCCAAAGATGATGGTAATAACAGTAAAAGAATTGAGACGGATGAGCCTTCTGAAAAAACATAAGAATACAATAGAGAAAAGGAACACAAATAATTAGATCTCCATGTAGTGAAAATAATCTTGAGTTAAAGACTCAAAGACTTGGGTTCTAGACATGGCTTTGCCCCTTAACTACGTGAGTTAAGATCATTCACATAGCCATCTCACACTCATCACTTGGCTAGCTGTGGTCCACATCTGTAAAAATTGGAATGACTTTCTAAGCCAGAAATGTCTGGGATCCTACAGTCTATAATTTCTATGCCTGGAGGATAAAGTGGATCTTGGAATAAATGAGGTGATTAGAGCCAGGTGAGGATCAGTAAGGTCTGGTTTCCTAGGAGATGAGTCTTCAAGAGAGATTCAAAAGACGTGAGGACAGCCTTTGGTGTGCAAACCCTAAAGTATCTGAGAAAATCTCATTCAAACCAGTCGCGGTGGCTCAGGCCTGTAATCCCAGCACTTTGGGAGGCCGAGGTGGGTGGATCATGAGGTCAAGAGTTCGAGACCAGCCTGACCAACACAGTGAAACTAGACTAAAAATACAAAAATTAGCCAGGCGTGGTGGT
>NW_016819136.1:2477255-2490597 GCF_001698545.2 Rhinopithecus bieti | reverse complement strand
TCTCAAAAAAAAAAAAAAAAAAAAAATCTCATTCCATTTAAAAAGTGTATTTTGCCAAGTTTAAGAATGCATCCGTGACACAGTCTCAGCCCAGGTGCTTAGGATAAAGCTTGCCTTTATACATTTTGGGGAGATATGAGACATCGGTCAATAAATGTAAGATTACATTGGTTTGACCTGGAAGGGTGGGACATTTCAAAATGGGGGGCTTCCAGGTTATAGGTAGATTTTAAGGTTTTCTGATTGGCAATTGGTCGAAGAGTTATTATCAATAGAAAGAAATGTCTAGGTTACAATAAGAGGTTGTGGAGACCAAGACTTCATCATGCAGATGAAGCCTCCAAGTAGCAGGCTTCGCAGAGAATAGATTACAAACGTTTCTTTTTAGACTAACAAGACTTAAGGTCTGTGTTAATGTTAATGCTGGTCAGCTTTTCCTGAATTCCAAAAGGGAGGAGCGTATATGAGGAATGTCAGACCCCCGCTTCCAATCATGGCCTGAACTAGTTTTTCAGGTTAACTTTGGAATGCACTTGGCCAAGAGGAGGGGTCCATTCAGATGGTTGGAGGGGGCCTTAGAATTTTATTTTTGATTACAGGCGGAGGGGAAAAGGCAAGGTCTAGGGTAGAAGACAGGGCCCACTATAATGGCTTGAGAGTACGCTGATCTAAAGGGTAAAAATCGAAAATGTAAGCAGAGAGTTAATTTGAGCCAAGTTTAAGCACTGCAACTTGGAAGCATAGATTCAAGGTGCCCTGAATGTATGCTCTGATTAGCAGCAGTTACAAGTAAGTTTTTAAAGGAAAAGAAGAGACAAGTTCTGGAGTTGTTTATCAAGAAGTTACATTAAAATGATATAAGATATTCATTGGCTATACATTTTTCTTTGCTCAAAAATTCCAGGAACATGAAGACAATGAGTGAAGCAGCTAGTCTGAAAACTATAGGGAGGAAAAGAAAGAACAGCATGTCTTCAAATAATCGCCCCTGGGTATGGGTGGGGGCATGTATGTGACTGAAGTCCCATACTCGCTTCTCTCTGGGCCAGGTAAATTTTGCAGACCTCACATAGCTCTGACTGCTCTGAGCTATTTTTCTTTTCCATTTCTCGCTTTTGATCAGAATTTTTCTCTTCTAAAAGTATTGATGATCAGCTGGCACGGTGGCTCATGCCCTGTAATCCCAGCACTTTGGGAGGCGGAGGAGGGTGGACCACCTGAGGTTGGGAGATCGAGACCATCCTGGCTAAGATAGTGAAACCTTGTCTCTACTAAACATAGAAAAAAGTAGCCAGGCGTGGTGGCACATGCCTGTAATCCCAACTACTTGGAAGGCTGAGGCAGGAGAATCACTTGAACCTGGGAGGCAGAAGTTGTGGGATCGTGCCGAGATCGTGCCATTGCTGTCCAGCCTGAGTAACAAGAGCGAAACTCCATCTCAAAAAAAAAAAAGTGTTGATGATCAACATTTTAGATGTCTGTCCCACATCACCACGAAGCACGTTGAAGGGAAAGAGGAAACAGGTACTATGGCTCAAGAACATAGAGAAGTCTCAAGTCCAGATTGATTGGCAGCACAAAGGTGAGGTGGGAGAATAGGGAATTAGGGTAGCCAAGGGTTGGGGCATAAGCAAAGGAACGGCAGGTGCAGTTAATTCTCATAAGCAAAGGAACAGCAGGTGCAGTTAGTTCCCATAAGCAAGAGAGCAGCACGTGCGGCCAGTGCTAGGCAAGACTGCAGCATGCAGGCCACATCTTCACGTCTGTGGAACAGGAGTTTCCACTTCAGCTTCTGATTGACTGCAGGCCAAGCCTCCACCTCAGCCTCTGATTGGTCTCAGGCCAATCCTTCATAGGGTGTAACCAATCGGAGGCCTCGAAAGGGCCCCTAGGGGTGTTGCCAAGTTCTTTCGGCTCAATAAAAACCCTACTTGAGGCGTCACTTCAGCTGCTTGCTCACACCTGCTTTTACTCTGAGTTGTACTTTTGCTTCTTCAACAAATCTGTGCCTTTGTTACTCCATTCAAAGGGCAGGGACCATCTGGGTCCTGAATTATATACCAGACACAGAGCTCAGGACAGAGGACAGAGCTGTAAAGACGCCTAAGGAGGCCAGCCCTTCCCAGCATGTCCCCAGGAGGCACAGCTGGGCCAGGGAGGACATGCTGGGTTTGGTCCTGCCCTGCAGCTAGTGTCCTTGGTGCTATGGACACACCAATGTCTTCAGGTCCCACCAAGACCACCTGTATAGACCCCAGAACCTAATGGCTCTAAACCAAAGATGTGAGCTCACTGTAAAATGTGTGCAAGGGTTGGGGGAAGCCCAGCAGCCAGCCCTCACCACTTTAGCTCACAGACAAATTCAGCAGGTATCAAAAATATCACAGAAGCAATAGGGGTTTTTTGTTGTTTTTTGGGGTTTCTTTTTGAGACAGAGTCTCACTCTGTTGCCCAGGCTGGAGCCCAGTGGCATGATCTTAGCTCACTACAATCTCCACCTCTTGAGTTCCAGTGATTCTAGTGCCTCAGCCTCCAGAGTAGCTGGGATCACAGGTATGTGCAACCACACCCAGGTAATCAAGTAATCCATCCGCCTCTGCCTCCCAAAGTGCTGGGGTTATAGGCATGAGCCACTGCACTCAGCTGAGGCAACAGTTTTATAATCTTAAAACATCTAGCAGAGTCGGTATACATCTGTTTAACCAATAGACCAGGCAAAAATGTCTGAACTATATTTAGTCTTCAAACTTTCTAATTTAATTTTAACAACAATTTAAAAACTAATTTTATTTCCCAAAGGTTACTGAAAATCATGTGAACTCGAAAAGCATTTGGGCTTATCGACTTAATTTATGAGTGTTCACTTATTTAGAAGTCAACTTGGTATCATGTAGACAATATAAAAACATAGCATGTACACAGATACACATAAAAAATAGACACTGCCAGGCACGGTGGCTCACACCTGTAATCCCAGCACTTTGGGAGGCTGAGGCAGGTGGATCACCTGAGGTCGGGAGTTTGAGACCAGCCTGACGAACACAGAGAACCCCATCTCTATTAAAAATATAAAAATAGCCTGGCATGGTGGCACAGGCCTGTAATCCCAGCTACTCGGGAGGCTGAGGCAGGAGAATCGCTTGAACCTGGGAGGCGGAGGTTGCGGTGAGCTGAAATCGCACCATTGCACTCCCGCCTGGGCAACAAGAGCGAAACTCCATCTCAAAAAAAAAAAAAGAAAAAATAGACACAGACACAAATTAAGATTTTTATAGCTTTGGCTGGGTGCAGTGGCTCACGCCTATAATCACAACACTTTGGGAAGCTGAGGCAGATGGATCACTTGAGGTGAGGAGTTCGAGGCTAGCCTGGCCAACATGGCAAAACCTGTCTCTACTAAAATACAAAATTAACCTGGCATGGTGACGCGCACCTGTAGTCCCAGGTACTCAGGAGGCTGAGGCAGAAGAATCACTTGAGCCCAGGAGGCAGAGGTTGCAGTGAGCCGAGATTATGCCATTGCACTCCAGCCTGGGCCACAGAGTAAGACTGTCTCAACAAAAAGAAAAAAATATATTTTTACAGCTTTGATTTTAAAATTTTAGTCATCAGACAGGTAAAACTCCCTAGTTTAAAAGGACAGTTGGGTTAAATTCTGTCTCCGTAAACGGAACAGATTAAAGTTTTTGCAAGCCTTTATGGAGTTTTAAAGAAAACAGGGAAGTGAATTTGTGTCTCAAAGCAGAGAGAATGTAAACATTTTCAAGAAGGAGTTCAGATGTGTCAAAGGAAGATTAACAGTGGATGTCAAGGTAATGCAAAATCCTAGGAATTCACTAGGAAGTTTTACAAGGAAATACATAGATGGGCCTAGAAAAACTTCAGAAACTGAGGTAGGAGGCAGGACTCAACTCTGGAGGTGGAGCTTGGACACCAGACCAAACTGAAGACTCGCTGAAACAGGTGCAAGGAGGAAGCAGCTTCCGTAAGACGCACCCACCAGTGTGCCATGTCAGTTTACCATCGCCATGGCAACACCCAGCCGCCACTGCCCCTTTTCATGGCAACACTGGAGGACCCAGTAGTTACTCCCCTCACCTTAGAAAATTCTATATAAACCACCCCTTAATTTGCATATAATTAACAGGGGATGTAATAATTATGACAGCAGAACCACCTCTGAGCTGCTGCTCTGCTACCCTGGGTTACTATGGGGCAGCCCTGCTCCAGAAGGAGCAGTGCTTGTGCTGCTGTACCCTCTGCCACTTCCATAAAAGTTGCTGAGTTCGTTCCTGGGCAAAGCCAGGAACCCTCCTGGGCTAAGCCCCCATTTTGGGGCTTGCGTGTCCCGAACCAAAACCTTTTCAAAATAGCCAAATGCCAGAAAGTTGTACTTTGAAGACCAATCTAGTTGGATAGGTGGATTTTTTAAATTTAGTTTCCATTTCTTAACTGGATTACTGAGCTTGGGGTGGAGCCCATTAACAAATAGGCCCAAGAAAGTATTTGCAGTTCTCAGGGCCTCATAATTGAACACGTGAAAAGCAGGCACAGCTAGGAAGGCGATCTCGCTCTTTAAAAATCAAGAATCCCACTTTTACTTTGAATCGCAGGTCCCCAAAAGAGGAAAGAGTGCCGTGGGTCCAGGGCCACACAATGTCGCCACAGTGCTCCTCGCACCATCGGCCCATCCTGTGCTCAGCCCGTCCCCACAGAAGTCTTATCCCTTGTGGGAGAGTGTTTTCTTTCTTTTTTTTTTTTTGTTTTGAGACGGAGTCTCGCTCTGTTGCCCAGGCTGGAGTGCTGTGGCTGGATCTCAGCTCACTGCAAGCTCTGCCTCCCAGGTTTACGCCATTCTCCTGCCTCAGCCTCCCGAGTAGCTGGGACTACAGGCGCCCGCCACCTCGCCCGGCTAGTTTTTTGTATTTTTTAGTAGAGACGGGGTTTCACCGTGTTAGCCAGGATGGTCTCGATCTCCTGACCTCGTGATCCGCCGGTCTCGGCCTCCCAAAGTGCTGGGATTACAGGCTTGAGCCAACGCGCCCGGCCGGGAGAGTGTTTTCATCACCTCCAAGCCTTCAAACTTCACCTTTCTTATGGAAACGCACCAAGAAACAAGTAGCCCCTGCAGTAATAACCATTCACCACATTTGCTGTCGGCTACTTCTGAAACTGCAGCTTTTGCCGGTGACATGCCAGCCATTGCACACACAAAGGTCAAGTTCTCTCTCAATACAAAGTAATCCTTTTGTACTCCAAAAGCCAGAGATCAGGAAACCCAATGCAACAAAGAGCAGCGCTCTAGACCTGAGAAAAGCATGCCCACAATTCTCAGGACTCCACAAGAGAGAGAGAGAGAGAGAGTGTGTGT
Organism: Rhinopithecus bieti; assembly: GCF_001698545.2. Lineage (NCBI taxonomy): Eukaryota > Metazoa > Chordata > Mammalia > Primates > Cercopithecidae > Rhinopithecus > Rhinopithecus bieti. Next base: position 2,485,226 of record NW_016819136.1, on the reverse strand, counting down.
GTGTGTGTGTGTGTGTGTGTGTGTGTGTGGTGCCTTTTCCTGTGTTCCTCAAGGGGTCTCAGCAGTCTCTGCTGGAAGTCTCCTCTAGATTTCTTCACGGGGTAGCAAAGATGGCCAAAGAAAGGAGGAGCAGAAGCGGAAGGAAATGGAAGAACAAGTCCTAGAGGAGGTAATTTGGAAAGATTTTAAATTTTCTGAAAGGCCAATGAAGTTTTCCATTTTCTCGGCAAAATCATGCCAACAAGAAAGGAAAGCACAACAGAGGGATTAAACTTTTTTTTTTTTCGCCCCCCACAAAAAGGGAGTTTCAGTCGCATGAAGAAAGAAAATTCCCAGATAACGGGATCCCAGGGAGAAAAAGCAGAAAAGATCCTCCTTGTCAATAAAAATGATAGCTTGAATATCAGCTTTTAATGAAGCTGATTTCTAACCATAGAGCTCTTAAAAAAAAAAAAAAAAACTTCTCAAATCTTTTATCAGATTTCAGCCAGGACACATAGAAAGTAGGTCTCCCATTCTGTTTGGTTCTAAAACAACTTTTATTTTATTTTATCTTATTTTTCTGATCGAGTGCACAAATGAGTTATTTTAGGCACGTCAAAGGCCCTCCATTTTGGCCTTTGTAATTTAGGGTCATCTGAAGTCCTGTGGGCCCATTTGTTCAAATATCTGCAAGACGAAGTTCCGCCGGTGCTATACAGAAAAGCAGCCCATGTTTCCAAGGGAGGCTGCGTCCTCAGGGAGTCTTCGGACTTGAATGCTTTGTTACCCATAATGTAGAGGCCTGAATCATTCACCGCCAAGCTCTGGGCTGTGTTTTGGGTCCAAATGTGCTGCTTGTGAGTGTAACTCCTCAGTGCGTCACTACTGAGTTGTGTCCACTTTTTTATGTGTCTCAGAAACGCTGAGTCCCCGGAGGGTCAAGAGTCCTCACGAGTGCTGGGTGACCAGCCTTTACGGGCACTTGCTGGCAGAGTGAGAGAGATGATGGATGTTCTCCTGAGAGAGGAAACCCTTTAAGGCACGCAAGTCCCAATACCCCCAGGAAGTCTCCAGTGATTCAGGGTCCCTAACGAGCTGGAGGGAGCAAGTGCCTTTTATCTTTGGAGTGAAGAATCCACTCTCATCCATTAGAAAAAGGGAATCTAAGAGAGGTTGGTCACGCATAAAAGTTTGATTTCCAAAATGAAAGGTCATGATGCAACAATGTCTTGACCGAAAATGAAAGCAAACTGCCAACTCCAGACCTATGAGTGGCCAGAAAAATATCCTGATCTCCTGACTTAAATAGGAAAGTCAGAGACAGAACCCTCATTCAGAGAGAGTCAAAGAGAAACCGCTCAAATGAAATCTACACCTCCACCAAAGCAACGGGGGTCTGGATTCAGGAGAACTCACCCGCAACACCAGTGACACTTCTGAAGGTGGAGAACGCAATGGGTTTGTGCCAGTACCACGCACCGCCTTCAGAGAAAAACAGTGGGTGGTTGGTGTGGGGGGTTCACGCTGAATCCTGCTGACTTAAGCCAGCTATATCAACCTAAGGGAAAATACTTTCTGAGTTGACAGTTTACTTGGGCCAAGTTTGAGGACTGCAACCCAGAAGCATAGATTCAAGCTGCCCTGAATCTCTCCTCCCAGTAGCAGTAGTCGTGTGTGTGTGTGTGTGTGTGTGTGTGTTTAATCTATTTATTTATTTATTTATTGACTGGGTTATGAGACTGGCTAAGTTTTGTATTTTTGATAGAGATGGGGCTTTCACCATGTCGCCCAGGCTAGTCTCGAACTCCTGGGCTCAAGTGATCCACCCACCTCAGCCTCCCAAAGTGCTGGGAATCCAGGCGGGAGTCACCGCACCTGCCTACAAGTGGGTTTTCTTTTCTTTACTTTTCTTTTCTGGAACTTTATTTCTTGTAACAGGTACAAGTGGTAGTAGATTTTCCTTCTTTTAAAGGAAAATAAAGGAAAAGAAAAAGGCAGTTCCTATTTACCAAGAATTTACATAAAAATAACGTAACATATTGACTGGCTATACATTGTTATTTGTATCACACATCCCAGGAACATGAAGATAATGGGTGAGGCAGCTAGTCAGGAAACTATAGGGAAGAAAAGAAAGAACAAAATGCCTTTAAACAGTTGCGCCCAGGGGCCTGGAGGTGGGGTTTGGGGAATACAGGTGGTTATGGGGAGGGCCACTTCTCAAGCAGGAATAGAAGTGTGATGCTGGAGAAAGAAACCTGGACCAAAATGGGGTGTGGGTAACTTGTTTCTCTTTTCTGGGTCTCAACTTCCTCCAGCTCGGTTGTTCAGAGAAGGAAGTTGCATGGGAAAGGAAATGGCAGTCAGGTTTGTCTGGCTGAAGCAGTCTAAGTTGAAGTATAAAAAAAAATTAAGGTGGGCTGGAGTGAGAGGAAGGCTGGAGAAAGCTGGTGAGGTATCTTCAAACCTGTGTTAAGGAATTTCCCTGGCTTAGAACAGGGCAATTGGTTTTTACCATTAAAATCCCTTTGGTTTTTACCATTAAAATTCCAAAGTTACGGCCCTTTCTTCCTCTTTGTCAATGTTGGTTAGCCACTATTGGACATTACCAATGCTCAGGGGAAACTAGTTGAGATTAGAAGAAACAATTCTAAACAGTAAAGTAGAGGTTCTTCTTCAGACTTTCCTCCCCATCTAATTAGGAATAAATAGTAACTTCTCTTAGAAGCAAAATTTATTCAAAGACCTGTGCTAATGTTCTTAAATATCTGCTAACCGTAATAAAGAAATTAAATGACTTTATGTTCTTAGCTCCCACAATTTAGCCTAAATATTTGCCCTGGCATGCTTTACTGATCCAAGCAAGCATTAGGTCATAGCCTGTTCCTCTTCCTTATTTGAAGGTGTTTTTACCTTCCTCAGCATTCCACAAGTTACTCCTCCTTCCTTTGTTCTCCTCTGCCTTTGCCTCTTTTAAAAAGTTCTAAGTTGCAGCCAATCGGTAAGGTCCTGTTCCAGTCAGTGGAAACCGGACACAGTGGTAGGGTGGATGCCTCAGGTTCTAAATGACCCTGCTCCTTTGTTCGGTGCACTCTCATGGCAAAACTGCTGGCGAGTGTACCCTTTCTGCAGAAAGTAAAAATGGCCTTGCTGAGGAAATTAAATTAATGTTCAAGTGCTATTTCTTTATGGCACCAGGGAACAAGCATTTCTAACACAATTTTACACATTGGTAGTCACAGCAGGTCTGCAAGGTTGACTCCAGCAGAGAAAGTCAGGAAGACAGTTATTGCAGCCAAAGAACTAAAACCTAGGGAGGAGACAGAACAGTCAATTTCAAAGAAAAGATCCTTCGAATATGCAGAATTACAATCTCTGAACACAATTCCCTGGCCTCTATTTTGATTTTAATTGACTGCATGGTTCAAGATTAAGGGCTGGTGAATTGAGACCTGAATTCTCCTTCAGCAACAACCAGGGGGAGTTGGAGGAATGGGGGGTGGTGTACTGTACTCCCCATTTTTTTTTTTTTTTTTTCTTTTTTTTTTTTTTGAGACGGAGTCTGGCTCTGTCGCCCAGGCTGGAGCGCAGTGGCCGGATCTCAGCTCACTGCAAACTCTGCCTCCCAGGTTCACGCCATTCTCCTGCCTCAGCCTCCCGAGTAGCTGGGATTACAGGCGCCTGCCACCTCGCCCGGCTAGTTTTTTGTATTTTTTAGTAGAGATGGGGTTTCACCGTGTGAGCCAGGAAGGTCTCGATCTCCTGACCTCGTGATCCGCCCGCCTCGGCCTCCCAAAGTGCTGGGATTACAGGTTTGAGCCACCGCGCCCGGCCAACTCACCCATTTTTCAAATTAAGTCTTTAAGGCTCCTAGTAAGCCAACGGAAAGGACGTAGTTCCTCAGGCTAAAAGAGCACAGAAGTGGCTCTGTGGGATGGGCACCCCGTGCCTCACACCTATAATCCCAGCACTTTGGGAGGCTACGGAGGGATCACTTGAGGCCAGGAGTTTAAGACCAGCCTGGGCTGGTGAGACTGTCTCTACAAAAAATTTAAAAATTAGCCAGGCATGGTGGCACATGTCTGTGGTCCCACATACTTGGGAGGCTGAGAAGGCATGATGGCTTGAGCCCAGGAGTTCGAGGCTGCAGTGAGCTGTGATTGTACCACTGCACTTCAGCCTGGGTGACACCCTGTCTCAAATAAACAAACAAACCAATTAGCCCGGTGTGGTGATACGTGTCTGCAGTCCTAGCTACTCGGGAGGCTCAGGTGGGAGCTCAGGAACCTGAGGCTGCAGTGAGCTCTGACTATGGGGCTGGACTCCAGCCTGGGTGACAGAGTAAGACCCCATTTCGATAATTTAAACAATGATTTTTTTCAGAAATGTTGCTATGTGGGCTGGGAGCGGCGACTCACACCTGTAATCCTAGCACTTTGGGAGGCCAAGGTGGGTGGATCACCTGAGGTCAGGAGTTCAAGACCAGCCTGACCAACATGGTGAAAGTCTGTCTCTACTAAAAATATAAAAATTAGCTGGGTGAGGAGGCGGGCGCCTGTAATCCCAGCTGCTCAGGAGGCTTAGGCAGAAGAATCACTTAAACCCAGGAGGCAGAGGTTGCATTTAGCCAAGATCATGCCACTGCACTCCAACCTGGGTGACACAGTGAGACTCTGTCTCAAAAAAAAAAAAAGTTGCTATGTGAAGGTAGAAGGAAAATAAAATAGGCAGAAGGCAATGAGTTCTGAGGACTTGCTTTTAATTGTATACTAAAGTGTAAGAACTCTCAAATATCCTGCATTCTTTTTGAATGACTTTAGTGTGTTTTTCCTCCTACAGCTACATTGAGACCAGAGTACCAGCTTTCCCTGCAGAGAGAGAAAGGGAGTGAGAAGGGGAGAGAGAAACAATGATGAAAATGATAAATGATGATGATTGTTTCTTCTGAGATAAAAACCTGAGCTCTACGCTAAGGAAAGAAAACTGGCTCCCTAGGATTTTTTTCTTCACCCTTCATGTCTTATTCAGGAAGGAATAACAAAAGAGAGGAAGATAAAGAATGCTGACGTTTACTGAGGTCCTTTTGTGAACTAGGCACTTTCTCCTCCACGGTTTCTTTTAATCTCCACATTTTTATACGTGAGGAAGCTGGAGGGTCAGAGTATTTAAGTAACAAGTTCTCTCCATTATAAAAGGCAGAAGTGGGATTCTTCTATTAAGGCCTCGCTTTTTCCACACCAAAGGAGAATCAGCCAGGCATCCTACAGGCCGTTAGCCACTAGAGGCGCCGGATGAGTTGAGTGGCTTAGAGCACTGTTCTCTAACCGAAGCACGGCGCAGAATCTCGTGGGGAGCCTTTTAAAACACGGAAGACCCCGCCTCTGAGTTTCTGGTCCTGTAGGTCTGGAGTGGAACCAGACACTTTACGTTTCTAAGAAGGTGTCAGTCCATCCAGAACCACACCTTCAGATGAACTACCTTAGAGCTGATAGTCTCCAGGAATGGAAAAAGCACTTCCCGGTTCACATTCTAATGACAGTGGGGTCAGGGAATGTGACAGTGTCACTCTCCTGTGGGAAGGCTAACGCATCCCAAAGTGCCCTTAAATAGAATTCCCTATGTTCTGAGAGGTGATAGAACCACGTGCTCTTGACTCCTGATTCCACTGCAAGATTTCACCCACAAAATATTTTCATTCTTGAATGTGCATGGTTACAATCAATCCTCATTATTCCTGGATTGCATCTTTGGGAATTTGCCTACTCTCTGAAATTTATTTGGAACCCCCAAATCCATCCTTGCAGGACTTTCAGTCGTTCACGGACATGCGTAGAGAAGTGAAAGGTTTGAGTCACTCAGACCACGGTGATGCCCATTTCCAGCGGCAGTTGAACAAAGCCAGGCCCCGCCTTCTTGTTTTAGCTCTCCACGGTACAGCAGCATCCTTCCTGTTTGCAGTATATGTAGTGTCAGGTTTTGACATTTTGTGCTTTTGTTGGTGATTTTGCTCTTTAAAAAATGGTCCCCAAGCATAGTGCTGAAGTGCTGTCGACCGTTCCTAAGGGCAAGAAAGCTGTGATACGTCTTACGGAGAAAATGCGTGTGTTAAATGAGCTTCATTCTGGCGTGAGTTACAGTGCTGTTGGCCATGGATCTAATGTTAATGGATCAACAATATAGAATAATTATCTTTAAACACAAGCACACGTAATTGATTGGTTGATGAGACATATGATCAGAGGCTCACAGGAACCTCACCCTGTGTTGCCCCTGGGAGCAACACCTCGGTATTCACAGTAACCGTATGGAAAATGAGAATCAGCTGCATACCATAGGGAATCTGATGGCTCAAGGCACACGAAAGAACCACAAAAATCAAGAGAAGAAAAAAAATGAAAAAAACTTGAAAATTGACTCAAAGACTTGGCAAATGCAAATATATATGTAATATAAAAATGTTATTTTATTTTTCATAGAGAAGGGGGTCTCACTATGTCACATATCATGTCGTTTCTCTACTTATTTGATACGCCAGAATACAGGAAATGGTTATAGGGAAAACAGTTGTTGGAACATCTCAGCCTTCCCCTGTTATCCTTACGGACGACATTTTGTCGGTAAAAGGGGAGCCTCATGCCCCCATCTTCATCAGCTCTGTTCTTCAAGGACTGTCAGAACCCTCTGTGCTAATAATGCCAAGCTCCTCACGTTCAGTGCCCAGGCCTGGAGGGAGGAAGGGCAGGGTCCTCGCAGCTGCTGTTTATCTCACTCCTGTTGTAACCAGAGAACAATGGGTCCTGCTAAGGGAGGGATGAGAATAATACTTCCATTGTTGGCATAGCAGCTAAAGATGGGGCTCTGAACGTGGGGACCAGTCCCGCTCCTCTCCTTTCATTCTGAGTATTCTCAGAAGCCCAGCCACTTTTCAAAGATATACAGTTATGCTGGGAAGCCAGGGGGAGGAATCTAGTATCCAATACAGCCTTGAACCATGCACACACTAAGAATGCAAATAGTTGGGCATGGGGCACATCCTGTAATCCCAGCGCTTTGAGAGGCTGAGGTGGGAGGATCACTTGAGGCCAAGAGTTCAAGACCAGCCTGAGTGACACAGTGAGACCCCCTTTCTCTGCAAAAAATAAAATAAATTAACCAGATGTGGTGGTGCATACCTGGAGTCCCAGCTACTTGGGAGGCTGAGGCAGGAGGATCGTTGGAACCCAGGCGATCAAGGCTGCAGGTGAGCTATAACCATGCCTTTGCCCTCCAGCCTGGGCAATAGAACGAGACCAGGACTCTAAAATAATAAGAATAAGAATAAGAATAAGAATACAGATAAATGGCCTGGAACTCAGACCGTACCTGTCTGAGAAAGAGAACTCCATCCTCGCAGGTTTGGGTGGGGTAAACTCTTCAGAATCCTCCAGGCCACAGTGTGCGCACAGCAGGACTAACACGTCTGGGAAGAAGTTAAGCTCACACAGATGGGACAGGGACAGGACTCTCATTTAGTCAGAGCAATGACAGACGATTGTCAGTCAAGTATACCAAGATGCTCTAACCTTTTTGTTTTTAAGTTCTGTCTTGGAAAATGTGTGATTTTTACATATGTCCTCACAGTCTTCATTCCCTCTGTCACAGAATGTAGACCGAGTCTGTGTGCTCTTGACGGTTCCATTACACTCCAGTTTCTTTCCTCTGGGACACATGGCGGCTCGGTGTAAAGGGGATGGGAGGGACTATTTTCTCACCACGAGGTTTACAGGTTTCCACTCCTGTCGACGCCTGTGTTAGGTTTAGAGAGTGCACTGTACTTGCCTTTGAAATGTGCCCACTTTGACAACTCCTAGCAATTGGTCAGTAGGGGCTGGGGCTTGAAAAATGCGTAGGAAGAAGGTGAAATAGAACGGGATGGCCGGAAAGAGGAAGAGAGAGTGGGAATCCCAAGCAATTTTCAATTTTGCTACAACTAAGATCCTTTTTTTTTTT
>NW_016819136.1:2464441-2476852 GCF_001698545.2 Rhinopithecus bieti | reverse complement strand
TTTTTTTGAGACAAAGTCTCGCTCTTGTCGCTCAGGCTGGAGTGCAGTGGCGTGATCTCAGCTCACTGCAAACTCCGCCTCCCGGGTTTAAGCGCTTCTCCTACCTCAGCCTCTTGAGTAACGGGGATTGCCACCATGCCAGGCTAATCTTTGTATTTTTAGTAGAGATGGGGTTTCACCATATTGGCCAGGCTGGTCTCGCAATCCTGACCTCAGGCAATTCGCCCGCCTCAGCCTCCCAAAGTGCTGGGATTACAAGCGTGAGCCACCGCGCCCGGCCTAATACTATACACGTAAAAATGGTTAAAATGGTAAATGTTATGTGTTTTTTAATCTCAATTTAAAAAAAAAACTCTTCATGAGGACAGACTTCAAAATTAAATTTTGGCAAGGGAACCTTTTTCAGAGAGCCTTTCTCAAACGTGCTCGTGGGCATATAATTCTCTGAAAACGGTAATAAATCTGAGATCTTGCCCAGTTGTAAGCCTTGGAAAGAGAGATGTAAATTTTTCCCCAACGTATGCAACCAGAGAAAGACAAAGCCTTGAAGAACCATGAAAAAGAAGAAAAAGAACAAGCAGGAAGTTCTCAGGGGAAATAGTGCCAAGTGCAGGCGTGCCTGCCATAAGCCACAAGCGTTGATGTGTGGTGTCTGTGGGGACAGGCACTTTTTGTGTCCTGCGAGGGTACTCTGAGTGAGGAAGAATGAGGAAGAGCGTGGAGCAAGCACTTGGGTTCACTCAGGGCTGCAAACTAACTGAAGGTAGTTGCATGCCACGGCCAAAATAAACTGGAAGGAAAAACCTTTTGTTGTGACTTTGCTGTGAGAGTCATCACAATGGGTGCTAAACAGGAAGAACCCAAAAAACAATTCTGGAAACCCCATTCAGCGCCTCTGGAGAAAAATGCCTCAAAGCACTCCAAGACTGAAGTTTTGAAAGCAAAGATGGGCCGGGCCAGGTGGCTCACGCCTGAAATCCCAGCATTTTGGGAGGCTGAGGTGGATGAATCATTTGAGGTCAGGAGTTCAAGACCAGCCTGGCCAACATGGTGAAACCCCGTCTCTACTAAAAATGCAAACATTAGCCGGGTGTGGTGGCACATGCCTGTAATCCCATCTACTTGGGAGGCTAAGGCAGGAGAATCACTTGAACCTGGTGGGCAGAATTTGCAGTGAGCTGAGATCATGCCACTGTACTCCAGCCTGGGTGACAGAGAGAGATTCCATCTCAAAAAACAAAACAAAACAAACAAACAAGCAAAGATGACAACAGGCATGGATCAGTGTGGACTCTAGTAACCTGGGACAGGAGCTAAAGAGATGCTGTGATCATGGATCCAAGTCCCTCTTGCATCCTTGGGTGCCAGGTGGTGATCTGGCCTTGGCCTTGGCTCACAACAGTGAAAGAGGAGCCACACAAACAAATCAAGAGGAGAGCTAAACCTTGTAGGGTTTGATTTCAGAGTAACCCCAGCCAACTGACAACCTGAAACCACTTTCTCAAGGCATTGTCACTACCAGGTGCCCTAGCTAGAAACGCCCCGTGTGATGTACAGATGACAATGACCTGTCCAGCTCATAAATCCACCTTGTTTCCTTTCCCAAAGGCCCTTAAACATTGCCTTATGCAATTAAGATGGTACAGGTTGCCCTGGATGTTGTCGAAGAGGTCCCTTTGGAGTATTTTCAGTACTGTTTTCCTTCCTTCCCTCCTTCTTTCCTTCCTTCCCTCACTCTCTCTCTCCTTCCTTCTTTCCTTCCTTCCTTTCTTCTTTCCTCCCTTTCTTCCTTCCTTTCTTCCTTCCCTCTCCTCCTTCTGTCCTTCCTCTCTCCTTCCTTCCTTATTGTGGCAAAACATACATATCAACATTTACCTTTAAAAAAGGTTTTATTTTTGGTTTTGTTTTTTATTACAGACAGGGTCTCACTATGTTGCCCAGGCTGAACTCAAACTCCTGGGCTCAAGCAGTCCTCCTGCCTCAGCCTACTGAGTAGCTGAGTAACCCCCTGCCCCTGGGAACCTCTCATTTCCTTTCTATCTCTAAGAATTTGCCTATTCTACCTCAGATAAGTGGAACCATGCAATCTTTGTCCTTTGTGAAATATGTTGCTGGCTTATTTCACTGAGCATAACGTTTTCAAGGTGTATTCACGTAGCATGTATCAAAGCTTCATTCCTTGGTAAGGCTGAATCATATTCTATTCTAAGTGTAGACCACATTTTGTTTATCCGTTCCTCTATTGATGCACATTTGGGTTGTTTCTAACTTTTGGCTGCTGCTACACATTGTGGATATAATGCTGCTATGAACATGGTGTGTAGGTATCTGTTTCAGTCCCTGTTTTCAATTATTTGGAGGTGTGTCCCCAGGAGTAAAACTGCTGGATGAAATAGTAATTCTATGTTTAATCTTTTAAGGAACTGCCAAACTGCTTTCCACAGCAGCTGCACCATTTTGCATTCTTACCAGCAGTGCACAAGTGTTCTAGCTTCTATACATCTTTACCAGCTTTTGATTTTGTGGTGTGTGTTTTTTTTTTTAAAAAAATAGCCATCCTAATGATTATAAAGTGGTATCTCATTGTGTTTTAAATTTGCATTTCTCTAATGACTAGTGAAGTTGAACATCTTTTATGTGGTTATTGGCCATCTGCATATTTTCTTTATGATAGACATTTAAATTTATGTATTTATTTATTGAGATGAAGTCTTGCACTGTCACCCGGCTGGAGTGCAGTGGCACGATCTCGACTCACTGCAACCTCCACCTCCCAGGTTCAAGCGATTCTCCTGCCTCAGCCTCTGGAGTAGCTGGGATTACAGGCACCCGCCACCATGCTAAATTTTTTGTATTTTTAGTAGAGACGAGGTTTCACTATGTTGGTCAGGCTGGTCTCGAACTCCTGACCTCGTGATCTGCCCTCCTTGGCCTCCCAAAGTGCTGGGATTGCAGGCATGAGCCACCGTGCCCGGCCCTATTTTTTGTTTTCTTTTCTGTGATTTTGGTGTCATATGCAAGACATCATCACCAAACCCAATGTCATAAAAATGTTATGCTAATTCTTCTAAGAGTTTCTAAGAGTTGTAGTGCTTACATTTATAGTTTTAGGTCTTTGATCTATTTTGAGCTAATTTTTGTAAATGCAGAAAGGTAAGAGTTCAACTTCATTCTCTTCTTGTAGGTATCCAGTTTCCCCAGCACCATTTGTTGAAGAGACTGTCCTTTCCCAGGCTTAATTTCTTTTATATTTACATGTTTTTAGTTTCCTTGTTATGGAAGGAAAAGTGGTAATTGCAAAAATTGTAAGCAATGCATAAGCAACATATATTTATGTATTTATTTATTTATTTATTATTTATTTTGAGACGGAGTCTCGCTCTGTCACCCATATTGGAGTGCGCTGGCGCCATCTCAGCTCACTGTAAGCTCCGCCTCCCGGGTTTACGCCATTCTCCTGCCTCAGCCTCCTGAGTAGCTGGGACTACAGGTGCCCGCCACCACGCCTGCTGGCTAATTTTTTGTATTTTTAGTAGAGACAGGGTTTCACCATGTTAGCCAGGGTGGTCTCCATCTCCTGACCTCGTGATCCACCCACCTCAGCCTCCCAAAGTGCTGGGATTACAGGCGTGAGCCACTGTGCCCGGCCTGTTAACATATATTTAAATAAATATGAGAATTAAACCGGGTAACTATTACATAGGTTAATATTGCAAATCTAAGTTTTACCTTATTTATGATGCCCTACCTCCTCAGCCTAGAGCGAGTCCTTTCTTTCATTCAGCTCTTAGCATTCATTGTCTGTAATGTTTCTTAAATTATTAAAAAAGTTTAAACTATCAAAGTTATTAAAATTAACCTTTCAGTCCAGCCACTGTTGAGGCAACTGACTTTTCTTTTTTCTTTTTTTTTTTTTTTTTTTGAGACAGAGTCTTACTTCGTCACCCAGGCTGGAGTGCAGTGGCTCAATCTTGGCTCACTACAACCTCTGCCTCCCGGGTTCAAGCAATTCTCCTGCCTCAGCCTCCTGAGTAGTTGGGATTACAGGTGCCCACCACTACGCCTGGCTAAATTTTGTATTTTTAGTAGAGACGAGGTTTCACCATGTTGGCCAGACTGGTCTCGAACTCCTGACCTCAGGTGATCTACCCACCTTGGCCTCCCAAAGTGCTGGGATTACAGGCATGAGCCACTGCACTCGGCCGGCAACCTACTTTTCTTGAGCATAATTCCTGTGTTCTGTCCCAGAACTTGAAGACTGAGGCGGTGAATGCATGCAAAACCCACTACTCACCCGTGCAAGCGTGTCCATGGGGCAAACCTTGACCAGTGGGGACAGGAACTAGTCCTTCCTTATGTCAGGTGGATCATTCCGAGGTCATTCTGTATGGCTCCCCAGAAGGCCCCAGAGAGAGAGACTGCCAGTTGCCCCCAGTGAATGGTTTGAGAAGATGCCTTTATAATGGTTTTTCCTGCTTTCATGTTTCACTCTTCCCAGTTCCATGAGATCAGTCTCTTCCTCCCGCTCCCCACACCATCTTGGCTCACTGCAGCCTTGACTCCCAGGCTCATGCAATCCTCCTGACTCAGCCTTCCAAGTAGCTGGGACTACGGGCTCATGCCACCACCCCTGGCTAGTTTTTGCATTTTTCGTAGAGATAGGGTTTCACCATGTTGCCAGGCACATCTTGAACAATTGGGCTGAAGCAATCTGCCCACCTTGGCCTCCCAAAGTGTTAGGGTTACAGGTGTGAGCTATCGTGCCCAGCCATCTCGCATATATATATTTTTAAGTCTAAAATAACAAATGATTTCCTGCAACTATAATATAAGACTAAGAGGAAAGTGACTGTTGGGAATTGGAAACGATTTGCTATGTGATTAAGAGAGAAATACTTGATTTTTGTGTTGCGCTAAGCAAAGGCAATAGCCTGAAAATAGCCACTCTTACTTGGAAGTCACTATCAGTAAACTGGAAGCTGTAATTTCTACTGTCTGTCATTACAGTGCTCTCTTCACAAGACATGGCTGTATGCGGAGAGCGGGTAGAATAATCTTTCATATCGAACTGTGTCATACTCTTTCCCCTTGCCTTTAAAAAAATGGTTTTAAGTGTACAATTCAGTAGTTTTTAGCATGTTCACAAAGTCATGCAATCACCACCACTATTTAATTCCTCAACATTTTGACTATTCCAAGCAGAAACCCATGAATTAGGGTGGAGCTTCCCTGCCCTCTCCAGGGCACCATCCTCCCAGCACTTTAATGTGTTCACCAACCCAAAAGTTCTGCGAGCCCTGCTGTGTAGGGGTTTTATGGAGGTTTCATTACATGGGCATGATGGATTAAATCGTTGGCCATTGGTGATTGGGAACTAGATCTCCAGCCCTTCTCCCCTCCCTGGAGGCCGGAGGTGGAAGGTGAGGGTGAAACCCTGTAATCAAGGGTTGGCAACCAGCTTCCATGGTGAAGTTATCAACACCCACCTCCCACCAGCAAGAGGCATCTCGTTAGTACAAACTCAGGTATGGCTGAAAGAAGTTCATTATGAACAACAGAAGACACTCCAATCCCCCTATCACAAGGGTTTTAGGAGCTCTGTGCCAGGCAGCAGAAACAAAGACCAAATATATTTTCTTTTCCTTTTCTTTTCTTTCTTTCTTTTTTTTTTTTTTTTTTTTGAGACCGAGTCTCGCTCTCATTCTGTTGCCCAGGCTGGAGTGCAGTGGCACAATCTCAGCTCACTGCAACCTCTGCCTCCAGGCACCAAGCAATTCTCCTGCCTCAGCCTCCTGAGTAGCTGGGATTATAGGTGTGCACCACCACACCTGGCTAATTTTTGTATTTTTAGTAGAGACAGGGTTTCATCATATTGGTCAGGCTGGTCTCGAACTCCTGACCTCATGATCCGCCTGCCTCAGCCTCCCAAAGTGCTGGGATTATAGGCGTGAGCTACTGCGCCCGGCTTTCTATTTTAGCAAATGGAAATTTTGATTTATCTCATCTTTTTTTGTTGTTATTTTATTTTATTTTCATTGTGTTAATTTCTTTTATATTTTAAAATTTTATTATATATATATATACTATATTATATATTTATATAGTAGTTATTTTTTTTTTTTTTTTTTTTTTTTTTTCTTTTTGAGAGGGAGTCTCACTCTGTGGCCCAGGCTGGAGTGCAGCGGAGCAATCTCAGCTCACCACAACCGCTGCTTCCTGGGTTCAAGTGATTCTCCTGCCTCAGCATCCTGAGTAGCTGGGATTACAGGTCGTGCCACCACGCCCAGCTAATTTTTGTATTTTTAGTAGAGATGGGGTTTCACCATTTTGGGCAGGCTGGTCTCGAACTTCTGACCTCAAGTGATCTGCCTGTCTCAGCCTCCCAAAGTGCTGAAATTACAGATGTGAGTCACCACACCCAGCCTAAAAAATTACATCTATATTAGTTATACATATTTTGGGGGTATCTGTGATATTTTAATACTTGTATACAATGTGTAATGATCAACTCAGGGTAATTGGGCTAGTCATCACCTCAAACATTCATCTTTTCATTTCTTTTATTTTCTTCTTTTCTTTTCTTTTTTTTTCTTTTGAGACAGGGTATTGCTCTGTCACCCAGACTGGAGTGCAGTGGCACAATCATGGCTCACTGCAGCCTCGACCTTCTGGGCTCAACCAATCCTCCCACCCCAGCCTCCCGATTGCAGGCATTCGTCACCACACCCAGCTAATTTTTTTATTATCTCTATAGACGGGGTCTTGCTATGTTGCCCAGGCTAGTCTCACACTCCTAGCTTCAAGTGATCCTATCATCTCAGCCTCCAAAAGTGCTGGGATTACAGGCATGAGCCACTGCCCCCAACCTCATTAATCTTTTTTTTATGTTGGAGCATTACAAATGTCTCCTCGCTATTTTGAAACACACAATAAAGTGTCATTAACTAAACCCCCTACTGTACTCTTGAGTTATCTTATGATACCACAATGTTTTCTTCCTTTGCATGAATAAAATCCTGCTGAGTGACACTCTGGTTTTTGGGTACACCACATTCTGTGTGTCCATGCCTTGGCTGATAGACATCTGGCTTGTTTCTGCCTTTTGGCTACTGTGACCAGTACTGCTGCGAACACTCGCATACACGTTTTTGTGTGGGCATGTGTTTCATTGCTCTTAAGCAAATACCTAGAAGTGGAATTGTTGGATCAAATAGTTATCCCATGTTACTTTTTGAGGAACTGCCAAACTGTGAAACTATCTTCAAAAGTGCTTATATATATACACACACACACACACACACATATATATATACACACACACACATATATACACACACACACACACACACATATATACACACACACATACACACACACACACACACACACACATATTTAACTTTCTAGATATAGTATTTAGGTTTGTAAATCAAAAAGTGTCTGGGAAAGGTCTCAATCAATTTAGAAGTTTATTTTGCCAAGGTTAAGGAAATGCTCAGAAGAAAATAACATGGAGTCTCAGAAACAGTCTGTGGTCTATGTCTTTCTCCAAAGATGATTTTGAAGTCTTCAATATTTAAAAGGGAAAAGTGGGCTGGAGAGAAACGAGGAGGATGTGGTGATCCATATGTTGCAAGAAAAAGGAGCAGGTAGGGGAACAGTCAATTATTTGTTCATCTGATGCTCAGTAAGTTGGCACTGTACGTAAGATAAGGTGAACATGGAGTAGCTACCTGTGGAGGTCTTTAGCCTTTTCTCTGTAGCTTTCTGCGTAGGAACAAAAGGAAAGGCTGCTTCTTGCATGACTCAGCTTTCAGTTTTATTTTTTTTCTTTCTGCAGAATGAATTGGGGTGCTGACTTTTCATTTTCCTTTCACAGGTCTTTATCTCCCAATTAACTTCATAAACTCCTTGAAGGAAGGAACAGTTTTCTACTTCCTGGCATCTGCCACAGTATCTACGTTAATGCCTACACCTAGTATTTGTGTGTGAATATGTAATTAAGACAATATGTCCTCTATCCTGAGAGTCAGTACAGAAACAGTCTTACTGTCAGCTGGCTGGGGGACATGTACATATATATAGCTTTCTTTGTTTTCCTTACTTAACATGCTGGAGAAATTCAAGCAGCTGTGGGTGTGTGTATGTCACGGGGAATAGACAGTTTGGTGATGGTGGTTGGCGGGTGGTGGTGTAAGGGAGATGCGGGTTAGGAAGAGTGGCTTACCTAATCCTCCGCTACAGTGTTCATCCAGAGTCCCAGGAGAGAAGAATCCATTCTTGTTTTGTTTTGTTTTGTTTTGTTTTTGTTGTTTTTTTGAGACAGAGTCTCTCTCTGTCTCCCAAGCTGGAGTACAGTGGCGCGATCTTGGCTCACTGCAACCTCTGCCTCCCAGGTTCAAGCGATTCTCCCGCCTCGGCCTCCTGAGTAGCTGGGATTACAGGCATGTGCCACTATGTCCAGATAATTTTTGTATTTTTAGTAGAGACGGGGTTTCGCCATGTTGGTCAGGCTGGTCACGAACCCCTGACCTTGTGATCCACCCGCCTCGGCCTCCCAAAGTGCTGGGATTACAGGCGTGAACCACCACGCTCGGCCAAATCTGTTCTTATTCAAAGTGATAGAGCTGGCTTAAGCTACATTCACAGACCGGTGGTGACTTGGGAGAATCTTCCCTGCACTCTTCAACTCCTCTCAATCTGTTCATGCTTAGGGAGCCTTATTCCAGAGGCTAGTCAGGACTTTCTCAGTGTCAAGTGCCAGAAAACTAACTTAAACTAATTTAAGCCTATCTCTGCTCCCCACCAAAAAAAAAAAAAAAAAAAAAAAAAGCAGGAGAGGAATGTATATTTGGCTCTCAGTATTAGAGCACCTAAGCTTCAGACGAGGCTGGGGCGATGGTCATCAGATTGTGCACTTGTGCTCCGTGTGCTCCTGACTCGAAGGGCTCTGCTTTATTCTGTCTTGGCTTTATTCTCAGAAAGGTTCTTTTCACCTGGCAGTGAAATGTTCCCTGGCAGTGAGATGTTCCCTGGCAGTGAGATGTTCCCCAGCAGCTCCCTTTCCCGTCATTACTTCTTTGACACAAACATGAGAAAGCAAGGCAACTCGGTTGTATTTACCAATCTGCCTGTAACAATAGTAACTTAATATCCAGCTAAAGTCAATCTCATCGTGGTGGAAACTCTGGAGATACCCTCAGAGTCACCCAGTGTCACTGCTTTTCTCCACACAAGTTCTTGTGGAAATGCTAGGCTCACCAACTTGCAACTCATGTTCAGATAGCAAGCACCGAAACCCGTCTGTACGTATTGGCAACATCGGTGAAAATCACCTGTCGAATGCTTGGAAAATAATCGTGTTTCGGGACCCGTTCTTTGACACTGCCTGCCATTCCTTTCCTTCTCATACCTTTGCTTTGGTCCTGCTCTTCTGTCCTGCAAGGGGCCTGGTGCTGCTGAGCAGGCATTCCTGGAAGAGGACTTCAGGGTGCAGGAGGCTGAGCCAGGTGGTGTGCAGGGCATGGTGTAGAGCGCACACCTGAGCACTTTCTTCAGCTGACCCCAGCATTCCTGCTGGGCTCATGGTACTAACATAACACTTAGGCTTTTCCAATATTAGGAAACGGATCCCTACAATGATGACTGTGTTAGTCCACTCTTGTGTTTCCATGAAGAAATACTTTAAGGTGGGGTGTGGTGGCTCACGCCTGTAATCCCAGAACATTGGGAGGCCGAGGTGGGCGGATCACGAGGTCAGGAGTTTGAGACCAGCCTGGCCAACATGGTGAAACCCTGTCTCTACTAAAAATAGAAAAATTAGCCGGGCGTGGTGGTGCACACCTGTAATTCCAGCTACCCGGGAGGCTGAGGCAGGAGAATCGCTTGAACCCAGGAGGTGAAGGTTGCAGTGAGCCAAGATTGTGCCACTGCACTCCAGCCTGGGCAACAGAGCAAGACTCTATCTCAAACAAACAAACAAACAAACAAAACACACAAAAAAAACTTGAGGCTGCCCACGGTGGTTCATGCCTGTAATCCCAGCACTTTGGGAGGCTGAGGTGGGAGAATCCCTTGAACCTGGGAGGTCGAGGCTACGGTGAGCTGTTACGGCAGCTCTGCACTCCCGCCTGAGCAAGAGTGAGACCGGGTCTCAAAATTATAAATAAAATAAAGAAAAAAATAATAAAAAAGAAATACCCAAGACTGGGTACTTTATAAAGAAAAGAGGTTTAACTGGCTCACGGTTCTGCAGGTTGTACACAAAGCACAGTGCCAGCATCATGTCACATGTGCACAGCGAGAGCAAGAGGGAAAGCAGGGAAGTCCTAGACTTTTAAATAACCGATCTCTCATGAATTAACTGAGTGAGAACTCACCACCAAGGGGATGGTGCTAAGCCATTAATGAAGGATCCATCCACTTCCACGATCAAGTCACCTCCCACCAGGCCCCACATTGGCCCAGCATTGGGAATCACATTTCAATGTAAGATTTGGAGAGGGCAAACATCTGAACCATAATAAAATTAGTAATAAAAACTAGGATGCCTTCGCAAGCTCAGCTCAATTCAGGGATGAGACTTGGAAGTTCTTTTCTTCTAATATTTAATAGAAATGGGATCTCACTATGATGCTCAAGCTGGTCTCAAACTCCTGGGCTCAAGCGAACCTCTCACCTTGACCTCCCAAAGTGCTGGGATTACAGGCATGAACCACTGCACCTGGCCTCTTTTTTTTTTTTTTTTGAGATGGAGTCTCACTCTGTTGCCCAGGCTGGAGAGCAGTGGCACGATCTTGGTTAACTGCAACCTCCACCTCCCAGGTTCAAGTGATCCTCCTGCCTCAGCACCCCCTAGTAACTGGGATTACAGGCATGCAACACCATGCCGAACTAAGGTTTGTATTTTTAGTAAAGACGGGGTTTTACCATGTTGGCCAGGCTGGTCTTGAACTCCTGGCCTCAGGTGATCCACCTGCCTCTGCCTCCCAAAGTGCTGGGATTGCAGGTATGAGCCAACACACCCGGCCTTTTTTTCTTTTTTTTAATACAGAGTCTCTCTCTCTGTCATCCAGGTGGGAGTGTGGTGGTGCAGTCATGGCTCACTGCAGCCTCAACCTCCTGGGCTCACACAATGATCCTCCTACCTCAGCCTCCTGGGTCGCTAGGACTACAGGCACATGCCAGCCTTCCTGGATATATTTTTTTTTTTTTACTTTTTTTGTAAAGACTGAGACGGGAGGGTCTCATTATGTTGCCCAAGCTGGTCTTGAACTCCTGGACTCAAGCAAGCCTTCCACCTCAGCCTCCCAAAGTGCTGGGATTACAGGCATTTAGCCACCGACCCTGGAAAAATTTGAAAGTTTTTTTATCCTCTATTTCTTCTGGCCCTCTGTGGCTCCTTCTCTATCATCCCCTAACATTTTTTGAGCCAAGGATGGGAAAAGAAATGGAGAGGACCAGAGTCTGGCTCACCTCACACAATTGTGTTCCTGCAAGAACTCCAAGGAGATCCAAACTTCTAAATTTAAGCCTGGTCAACATTATGACAACATATTTGTCAAGGTAGAAGACTATAACATGTCAACAATTTGCTTGCTTAATTTATAAATTTTAAATATCAAGTCTAGAGTTTCTTTCTTCATCTGTGCCTTGGGCCTTGCAAATGTTAGAAGCGATCCTCCCTTTCTTTTTTTCCTCTTCTTGCCAACTCTACTGAGGTATAGGTCTTAGCATTCGCATTAAAAGAAGGGAACCCAAAGCACTTACCTTGCCCTCTCCTGTCTTGAAGGTGTATCAGCTTATCAGCTGTGCCTTCTATGTAGGAGAATCACTGACAGACTCAAACGCTAGCGAGCAGAGACAGCTTAGGAAAGAGTATGATGTGATCAATGTACTTAGGTCTCCTTTGGCAAAGGTTGTTGGGTGTTAAAAGGAAGAAAAAAAAGAGCATGTCAGAGTGGGTTAAGAATAGAAAGCTTCATCAGCAGCTGCAAGAAGCCCAGGCACGATAAGCAGGGGTATGCAACACGTGTGAGCACTCGCCTCACGGAAGAAAACGCCTCCCAGGAGGGGTCACAGAACTTTCCGTGTCTTTCATTGACAACTTGCATTCACTGTCACACTACCTACCCGGGAAGGGAGATTTACTATGGTTTCTTGAAGACAAGGAAACAGGCACAAATAACTCAAGTATTTATGGTATGTTAATTATATCTCAGTTTTTTTTTTTTTGAGACGGAGTCTCGCTCTGTTGCCCAGGCTGGAGTGCAGTGGCGCAGTCTCGGCTCACTGCAAGCTCCACCTCTCTGGTTCATGCCATTCTCCTGCCTCAGCCTCCCAAGTAGCTGGGACTACAGGCGCCGTCACCACGCCCGGCTAATTTTTTGTATTTTTAGTAGAGGCGGGGTT
>NW_016819136.1:2459921-2464285 GCF_001698545.2 Rhinopithecus bieti | reverse complement strand
TTTTTTTTTTTTTTTTTTTTTTGAGGTAGGGTCTTGCTCTGTTGCCCAGGCTAGAGTGAAGTGGTATAACCACAGCTCACTGCAGCCTCGACCTCCCAGGCACAAGCCATCCTCCCACCTCAGTCTCCTAAGTAGCTGGCACCACAAGCATGTGCCGCCATGCCTGGCTAACTTTTAAATTATTTGTAGAGAGGGGGTCTTCCTGTGTTGCTCAGACTGGTCTCAAACTCCTGGGCTCAAGTGATCCTCCTGACTTGGCCCCGCAAAATGCTGGGATTACAGGGGTGAGCCACCACTCCCAGACATAGAGCAATTTTCTTTTTTTTTTTTTTTTTTGAGACGGAGTCTCACTCTGTCGCCCAGGCTGGAGTGAAGTGGCTCACTGCAACCTCCACCTCCCAGGTTCAAGCGATTCTCCTGCCTCAGCCTCCCAAGTAGCTGGGATTATAGGCTCAGCCTCCTGAGTAACTGGGATTACAGGTGTGTACTACCACGCTGGCTAATTTTTTTTGTTTTGTTTTTTTTTGAGACGGAGTCTCACCCTGTTGCCCAGGCTGGAATGCAATGGTGAGATCTCAGCTCACTGCAACCTCCGCCTCCTGGGTTCAAGCAATTCTCCTGCCTTAGCCTCCCGAGTAGCTGGGATTACAGGAGCGTGCCACCACGCCCAGCTAAGTTGTTGTATCTTTAGGAGAGACGGAGTTTCACCAGGTTGGCCAGGCTGGTCTCGAACTCCTGACCTCAGAAGATCCACCCGCCCTGGCCTCCCAAAGTGCTGGGATTACAGGCATGAGCCACTGTGCCCCACCAGCTCAATTTTTTTTTTTTTAAGTCAAATATCTTGCCCAAGGTCACAAAATAAGACTACTAAATCATAATGTTTGACCAGGACCAGTTACAGAATGTATAGGGCCCATTTACAGAAAGGCCCATTTACAAAAAGAAAATGTGGGACCCCTTGTTCAATTACTATGAGGAATTGCAGGACAGTGACAGCAGAGCAGTAAACCAGGCGTGAGAACTCTGGCCCTCTATAGGCCGCTTGCCCAGGAAGCCGGCCCTTTCCATGGTACAGGTAAAGTCAGACATAGACCTCAGGTCTTGGGGTTCCCAATCAGGTGTATGAATGTCTCAAGCAGACCAGTGGTTCTCAAACAGAGGGACACCAATGCCTGGGGTTCCTCTGTTACATTTCTCTATCGGTTAGACTTTCTGGGGTTGCTTTCCTGTCATCACTCAAGTTTGAGAAACACTGGGGCAGCTCTCTTCCTATCAAAGGCCAGTCCCTCCACACAGGGACAGAACCATGTTTTGTGGGGGCCTGAAACCTACATAACTCGAGGGGCCTCTTTAAGAAAAAGAACATAAAATTATAAATAAAATGTAAGTGTTGAAAGATGGCCCATGTAAGTGAGGAGCCCTAAGTCTTTGGCTTCACTGACTTTGTGATAAATCTTTCTCTTCCTGCACCCGTGTCCCTGACGTCATCTTCTCTCACCTTCTCAAGGACTTGGCTTCTTTGATTATCCCTTCCCTTTCCTGTGTCTTTAATTTCACTCCATCTACCACTATTTACACGCGTCTGTCCTCTTTGACTTCTCGTCTCTCTCCAGGAGCCTTCCTTGTCTCTGATCTCTTCAGAGGCGACCTTCTTGGAAGAGTTAAGTCTTCTTTGCACGCTACTCCTTCGCCTTCCATTCCCCTTCCTCCTGTTCCTACTGGAACTGAAGTGCAAGTCAGTCATTCTGCTTGCAGAGTTCAACTAACAAGAGTGAGGTCTGGTAGAAAGAAAGTGATTTATTTCCAAAGCTAGCTTAGGGGAAGAGGCACAGGCATCCTGCCTTTAAACATACACTTCTCTTTTGGAGCAGAAAGCAAGCACTTTTAAAAGGCAGGGGAGGAAGCAAGCAAGGTAGGGCCTTATCTGCTGGGCAGCCGAGCTGGTGACTGCAGGCATCTTACTAGACTGAAAACTCTCCAAGTGGGAGAGAGTAGTGGGCATGCTTTTTGACTGCTATTTCTCTAGGCAACCTCCTGGAGAGTGAGAGTTCCATTGTGAGCACACTTTGGTCGGCCAGTGGACTGTTGACTGTCGAGGAGAGGTCGATCTGGAAGCACAGTTAGATGAACTTGCCCTGTGGAGTGTCTGGTGAAGGGGAAGTAAAAGGCTATCTTTGCATTTCTAAAAGGCTAAGTAGGAAATGAGGAACTCAGGGAGTGAGAAAAAAAAGAGAGAGAAGAGAATAATTTAAATATCTCTTAGAAAAAACTGTGAATACTCGGTTACGCTACGTTGCTTCTGTTCCCATCCCTTCACTGAAAAATGGATTTTGTCATGTTTCTCAACACTATATAGCTTGCTTATTGCTTGAACCTATGAATCCGCACTCATTTCTACTACCGGACCTCTCAGCAGCCTTCGCCATAGCTGGGAACTCTGTTTTTCTTCAAGCTCCTTTCTTGACACCACAACCTCCTTGTTTTACTCTTAGGTCGCTGATTTTTCCTTTTGTTCTCTTTTGCAGGGCCCTTGTGTTCTACCCAAACTCTAATACTGTGATAGGTAAAGTAACTAAACGATACAGGGCTCAGTCCGTTTTCAGCCTGAGACTGGGTAATCTATAAACAAAAGAGGTTTAATTGACTCACAGTTCTGCATGGCTGGGGAGGCCTCAGGAAACTTACAATCATGGTGGAAGGCAAAGGGGAAGGGAAGATCTCTTCACATGGTGGCAGGAAAGAGAGAGAGAAGAGCACAGGCAAAACTGCCACTTCTAAAACCATCAGATCTCCTGAGAACTCCCTCACTATCACAAAACAGCATGGGGGAACTGTCCCATGATCCCGTCACCTCCCACCAGGTCTCTTCCTCCACACGTGGGGATGACAATTTGAGATTAGATTTGGGTGGGGACACAAAGCCAAACCATATCACCTAGAGCCCTGATCTCTCTCTCTCTCTCTCTCTCTCTTTTTTTTTTTTTTTTTTTTTTTTGAGATGGCTCTGTCACCCAGGCTAGAGTGCAGTGGGGCGATCTCTGCTCACTGCAACCTCCGCTCTCAGGTTGAAACGATTCTCCAGCCTTAGCCTCCCAAGTAGCTGGGATTACAGGCATGTGCCACTGCGTCCAGTTAAGTTTTTTTTTTTTTTTTGGTACTTTTAGTAGAGATGGGGTTTCGCGATGTTGGCCAGGCTGGTCTTGAACTCCTGACCTCAGGTGATCCGCCCGCCTCGGCCTCCCAAAGTGCTGGGATTACAGACGTGAGCCACTGGGTTGGGCCATAGCCCCCATCTCTTTTCTATTTATACTGTGTTACTAACCACTGAGATGGTGATATTTGCATCAAGAACTTAAGGAGGTGAAAATATGTGGCCATCTGAAGTAAGAGCATTCCAGGCAAGAAGGAGACAGCCAGGAGGCCAGTGTGGTGGAGTGAGTCGATGACAGGGAAAGAAGCTGGAGATGAGGTCACAGATAGTGAGGATGGCGGACGGATCACGTGAAGCCGAAGTCGGCCATTGTAACGCTTTTGCCTTTGGTTTTTCCTCTGAGCAAGGTGAGACGCCAGTGTAGGGCTATAGGCAGAGGATGCCATGGTTCTGGCTTATATCTTAGTAGGATCACTCTCATGTGCTACATGTGAAAGAATGGGTGAACGAACAGAGGAGTGAATGAAGAAAATGGAGACGAGAAAGAAAATAGAGGGCCAGGCACAGTGGCTCACACCTGTAATCCTAGCACTTTGGGAGGCCAAGGCCGGTGGATCACCTGAGGTCAGGAGTTCGAGACCAGCCTGACCAACATGGAGAAACCCCATCTCTACTAAAAGTATAAAATTAGCCGGGTGTGGTGGCACATGCCTGTAATCCCAGCTACTCGGGAGGCTGAGGCAGAAGAATTGCTTGAACCCGGGAGACAGAGGTTGCAGTGAGCTGAGATCATGCCATTGCACTCCAGCCTGGGCAACAAGAGTGAAATTCTGTCTCAAAATGAAAACAAAAATTATCCGGGCATGGCAGCAAGTGCCTATAATCCCAGCTACTGGGGAGGCTGAGGCAGAAGAATTGCTTGAACCTGGGAGGCGGAGGTTGCAGTGAGCTGAGATCGCGCCACTGAACTCCAGCCTGCGACAGAGCCAGACTCCTTCAAGGAAAGAAAGAGAGAGAGAGAGAGAGAGAGAGAGAGAGAAAGGAAAGAAAGCAAGAAAGCAAGAAAGCAAGAAAGAAAGAAGAAAGAAGGGAGGGAGGGAAGGAAGGAAAAAAGGAAGAAACGAGGGAGGGAGGGAAGGAAGAAAGGAAGGAAGGAAGGAAGGAAGGAAGGAAGGAAGGAAGGAAGGAAGGAAGGAAGGAAGCAAATAGGAGG
>NW_016819136.1:2443846-2458214 GCF_001698545.2 Rhinopithecus bieti | reverse complement strand
CAAAAAAAAAAAAAAAAAAAAAAAGTACTGAAATAAAACACGGGAGAATTTAAAAAATAATTCCGAGTGATGTTATCAACTGAGTTGTGTTCCCCAAAATTCATGTTTGAAACTCTAACTCCCAGTATCTCGGAATGTGACTGCATTTAGAGATAGGGTCTTTGGAAAGGTAATTAAGTTAAAATGAAGTTGTTAGGGTGGGCCCTAATCCAACGTGACTGGTGTCCTTATAAGAAGAGATCAGGACCCAGGCAAGCAGAGACAAGACCGTGTGAAGACACATGCAGACGGTACCTTACAAGTCACGGACAGAGTTCTCAGAAGAAACCAACCCTGCCTACACCTCGATCGTGGACTTCTAGCCTCCAGAACTGTGAGGAAATAAATCTCTTTGTAGTTGAAGCCACTCAGCCTATGGTACTCTATTATGGAAGCCCTAGCCAACCAATGTGGGGATTAAATCTTTCTAAGCAAGATACAAGGTTCAGAAGCAGTAAAATAAATGATTGATAAATTTAACTGCATAAAATGGAAAATTTCTGCAGAAAACAAAACAAACTGCAGCAGCAATAAAAGCTCCCCCCAACCAATTCGAAAAAGAAATAATAAGTTGGGAAAACATAACGACACCCAAAGACCTAATTTCCTTAGATTGCCAGATCCATTTACTCTCATTCTCTCTCGTCTCGCTCTCTCTCTCTTCCCTTCAAAGCTGGAATTCCAAATTTTCATACGCTGTCTCCTGAAGGTTTCATGTTGAAAACTAATTTGATTTTTAAACACACTGTACAAGCCAACACAGCGTGGGGCGCCTGGTTTGGGATCTCTGGTCTAGACCACCACCACAGGGGGCCTTCCCTTGTGCAGGTCAGTCCAAAATGGCCCATGAGTCCTTTTTCAGATCTCACTGCCACTGCGTGATGCAGAATGAAGATTTCGTCTTAGTCATCCAGGATTACACACACACACACACGCATGCCCAGTTAATATTCTCTCTCTCATACAGTATAATTTGGAGCTGTATTATGGAAGGAAACCATTTCCCTATATGCAACATAATATGTGTTGACCCTTCCCCTGCCCAAATGGGAACAGTGCTTTAGGTTTTTTGTGCAGGGCTGTGTGAGTTGCTTCCTTTCTCCTTGCCTTATATGGTAGCACCAGGCCCAGAGGCCTACCTGCAGAAGCAGCAGGAGGCTTCCCAGAGCTGCCTGTTGATGGACGGCTACACTGAGAACCTGAAATAGCGTGCAAATAACTCCCTTCTCTGTACTTGAAGCCAAATCGCATTCCCAGGCAGACATGTCCAGAGGGGAAAGAAGGAACAAGAAAATGAAGGATCCACTTACCCAAGAATCTCCTCCTATGAGCAAGTGTTAGGTGAGGGTAGGGATAAGATGCCTGTCTCGGGGGACAGGGCTGTAAAAAAGCATACTTTGAATTTTTAACTGTGGTTAATCTTGGATAGTGGGATTTGGGATACATTTGCTTTTATTATCTGTAATGGTCTGTATTTCTGAATTTTCTACAATGAGCTCGTATTGCTTTTATGGACAAGAAAAAGAACAATAAATGCCATAAAAATCATGTAGTATATTAATCTTATCTTCCTAACAAGACTATATAAGCTCCCTGAGAGAGGGAGTCACTTGTGTGTGCATGTGGTAGCCTTTCCCACACCTGCAGTGTTGGGCTCATGGTATCCACTTAGTGAACGCTTGCTGACAGTCATTGATTTGGAGTCTTCTCCAGAGCTAGTCCTGATGAAGGTCACTCGACAGAAGTCTTGCCTAGGTCAGACTGACGCTTGTGGAACTGACTGGAAAGCAGATCTGTGGGTTGGACAGGTTTTGCCTCGTGTTGATCTTGCCCCACGGGCACCCAGATGCACAGTGCTGTATTCCAGGACTCTGTACCAGCAGCCTGTCATTTGGTATTATTTTTGACTTCAGTTAGTGTTTGCTGGTTTACAATGGGGTTTCCACTCAGGTTTAAAACCGATTGTGTTTATTATCTATCAGCTTGAATGTTATTTCAACCAAGAAGCCTCCCCGATCTCCTTACCTAGAAGTAATCTTTTCTTCCTCTAAGTTTTATTACATGCTTTTTACCTCCACATCACCCATCACTTTCTAAATTTGTGTTACAGTTATTTATGCACACAGCTCATCTCCCCTCCTGGACTCTGTGTTTCCTAAGATTCGGATCCATTCTTCCATGGCCTGCTTTGTCCTATGATAAGATAACATGGTTCAAGCAGTTACTTGTGTGCCAGGCCCTTTACACGGACAATGCTGCTTAAGCCTCACAACTACTTCCCATGAAGCATTTTCATCTTCATTTTACAAGCGATAAACCTGAAGTCCCAAAAGATTAATATCACATCTGGCATAATGTGACACAGCTACTGAGTTGGTGCAGCCTGGACTTGAATTCAAATGGCCTGACTTGAGAGTCTATGCTCTTAACCACTGGGCCAGAGCACCCCTGAATAACGCTTTCTGCACATTGTCAGCAGTAAAAATGCAGTAGACACCTGTTACACGAATTCATTAATCAGTTCATCCATGATCCAAGGATGTTGGGCAGCTGTTAGGAGACCATCCCAGTTTCAGACACCTCTTCTGACCTACACCTTAGGACAGCTAAGACCATAAAGGACTTAGGAATAAAATCAGGGTGAGATCCTTTGATATCCAAACCACTATCAAACTGAGTTCTTCCAAGACTAACATTAGTAATATTAGAGTTAACCCAAGACACAGCTTCACAGTGCCATGCAGACCTAGCCAAGTCTGATGACTTCCTAAAAAGGAGACGTTACACATCTCAGAGAACTAAATTACGTAACTCTGTGAACTGTGGTGTTTGTTGTGTGTGTCGGGGGTGGGGGGGGGGCAGCCATATCTACCTTGTAGGGCTGTGGTGAGGTTTAATGAGATAATGCGAAGTGTCCAGAACAGTGCTTGGTACATAGAAAGAACTTCACACGTTAACACTACCCTCCCCTCTAGCCTCATCCCTGCTGTGCAGCTAAGCTGAAAGAAGGCACAAAGCCAACAGGAGAGATGAAAGATGACAGCTGGCAACACGAGAGGTGTTGGTCGGATTCCACAGGGTTACGTGATTGTGAATCAGAGGTGTCAAGGTCCACTCCCGAGATTCCAAAGAGCAGCTTTTAGTCTTGCAGGAAAAGTGAGGCAGGAGAGGGATCAGTGAGAGGCCTAATGGAAGAAAGAGGAAGCATTTATTCCTAGCAGAGGGTGAAATTCGTCCTTGGGATTCTTTTACTGTGATGAGTGACGACTGTGTTGGCCAGAATTGGATTAGTGTAAGGGCATTCAAAGATCTACGGAGCTCACTGAGTTGTCTGCATTTTACTGAGGAATGGGAAGATTAATTGCGGGCACCTGCCAGTCTAGTCATCCCACTTAATGTAACCAGCCCCAGAAAATTCCTCTCTCATTCCAGAAACCACTAAGTCTCCTGACTCTGTGAAGTTTGCATATCTGTCTGGAAAAAGACAGTTCAGGTCTCATTTTTCCCAAGCAGTAGAAGAAGCCCATCTCAATAAAGCTAGAAGTTTGTCCTAAGAACCTGGAGGGTTACTTAAAAGCTATTTCAACAACCTATGTCTTAGGTGAAGCTCCCCAGAAACAGACTCCTGGACAGAGGTGTGCATGCAGGGCTCATTGGTTTGCTGTTCACGGCGAGTACAGAGTGACAGCTCCTGGGAGTCAGGGAAGCAGAACTGGGCAGGGGGAGAAGCTGAAGAATAGTATCATTGCTCTAGAGGCTTCAGCTGGGCTTACGGGGCACAGAGTGACAAAACTGCTAAGTTACCCCCAGTGAGGCAAGGTGTGGGCCTTTGTATCCATTAGCGACCATTCAATGCTGCGTGACCCCAGGGAAGGGGTGTAGGCTCCTGCAAGGCCCTTGCTGAGAGCCATTCCAGGAGATGCACTCAGCTATGAGGTGCCAACAGCTACCGGTGTGAGGATCCGAGTATCCCCCATAGCCTGCTGTGCAACTCTGAATCATATTTAAATCTCAAAATCTATGAGAAATGTTGGCTTGTTGGTTTATTTTTTATTTATTTATTTTTTATTTTTTTTATTTTTTGAGATGGAGTCTTGCTCTGTCGCCCAGGTTGGAGTGCAGTGGCTTGATCTCGGCTCACTGCAAGCTCCGCCTCCCGGGTTCACGCCATTCTCCTGCCTCAGCCTCCCGAGTAACTGGGACTACAGGCGCCCGCCACCATGCCCTGCTAATTTTTTGTATTTTTTAGTAGAGACAGGGTTTCACCGTGTTAGCCAGGATGGTCTCGATCTCCTGACCTCGTGATCCACCCACCTCAGCCTCCCAAAGTGCTGGGATTACAGGCGTGAGCCACCGCGCCCGGCCTATTTTTTATTTTTTAGAGACAAGGTCTCTGTCACACAGGCTGGACTGCAGCAGCAATTCAACCTTAAATTCCTAGGCTCAAACAACCCTCTACCACCTCAGCCTCACAACTAAGGATTGCTGGAGTCCAGTAGGTCAAGGCTACAGTGAGCTATGATCATGCCACTGCACTCTAGCCTGGGTGACAACAGCAACAAAATGCCCTCATTTGTCAGGCGCTTGGAAGCCCTTGGAAGAAAAGATGAGAGTTTGTTAGGTCTTGGGGAAAAAAAGAAAAAAAAGAAATAGTCAAGCCGTATCACCCACCCAGTGGTTCCCCTCTATGGCTGACCCCTTACATTCCCAAAGCACTTTTTCTTGTCTCTATCACTTAGAATCTGTCTTATATTAAATAACTTTTGTTTTATTTTGTTTGTTTTCAGAAATCCATTGCTTGCTAATGTTTGTTGGTTTGTTTTTGGAGCTGGTGTCTGACTTCTCCACCGGTTGTGAGTTCCTGGAAAGATCTCAAGACCTACCCCATTCTCCTCCTAGTGAAGGACAATATTCATACTAGTTGACACTCAGTACAGCACAGACACCAACCAATTCAAGCTAACAGAGGTCTTTCTTTTTTTTTTTTTTTTTGAGACGGAGTCTCGCTCTGTCACCCAGGCTGGAGTCAGTGGCTGGATCTCAGCTCACTGCAAGCTCCGCCTCCCGGGTTCACGCCATTCTCCTGCCTCAGCCTCCCCAGTAGCTGGGACTACAGGCGCCGCCACCTCGCCCAGCTAGTTTTTTGTATTTTTTTAGTAGAGACGGGGTTTCACCGTGTTAGCCAGAGATGGTCTCGATCTCCTGACCTCGTGATCCACCCGTCTCGGCCTCCCAAAGTGCTGGGATTACAGGCTTGAGCCACCGCGCCTGGCAGACAGAGGTCGTAAGCAAGTTGCATGGCAATCGTGGTGTATAGAGCTGAATATTTGTGCTACACGTAGAAAGCATCCAAAAGCAATTTTGAATTGAATGTTATTGATTTAGTAGACCTGGTTGTGGTATCTAATGGCTTTCTTTCAGAAGTCAGGCAGCTTTTTATTTTTTTTTTGTCAAAATATGGTCATAATGACTTTTTTCCTCCTTGATTTAGATTCTACAGGAGTCTGTGAGAAATTTTGAAGACCTTTGCAAAAAGCAGGACACTGTGCCTGCAATGCCCAATGTATAGCTTCTAGCCACATGTAGAAGGTTGTTAGGTAAAATATGGCATGCTCAGTTAAATTTGAATTTCAGATAAAAAAGGATAATTTTAGAGTATAAGTGTGTTCCATGCAAGATTTGGAGTGTACTTCAGTTACAGAATTGTGTGTTGCTGATTTGTAAGTGAAAATTAACTAAGCATCCTGTACTTTATTTGTTAAATCTAATAACCCCACTCATGAATATCTGAATTTAACTTAATTAAAATTTAATTTAAAATTTAGTTCCTCAGTCTACTAGTCACATTTTAAGCACTCAGTAGCCACATGTGGCTAATAGTTACCATCTTGAACAGTACAAATATAGAACATTTCCATCACCACAGAACGTTCCATTGGACATCACGTTTGCCAAGCAAAAGATAGCTTGTAAGAAACTATTTTACAGCTTGTTAAAAAAACTATGTTTGAGGCTGGGAAACTGCCAGGAAACCCTAGAAGGCCCCTTCTGACCTAGCCAAGCCACAGTCTTCCTGTTCATCTGTTACTCTTACTGAATACGCAAGGTGTTTGACGAAAAGGGAGAAGGCATCTTTGTTCCAGAAAAAAACCAAGTTGATATGACAGAAGCAGCTTTTGTGGATCTACGTTTGTGGAGGCACTTGTTCTGCTTTCCTTCTGGACTAGCAGAAAATAAGCTAGCTATCCGTCCAAAGCAAGCAAAAATCTAAAAGCTCCTAAATGAAAAACGAGTGTATATCACTTACTAGTATTATTATTCATAGATTGTCTTAAAGTAGTAATCAGAGAGCATCATCCACTAGAATATCTGCTTAAAGCCCAAGTCATTGATTCACTTGGTAAACACAGCAGGAGGACTGCCTCTCTTAATTAGCCTGTTGGGAGAAACCATGTTTTGAATTGCTGCCTATAGCCCTGGGAATCTTTTAAGAGCAGGAGCCGATTAAGATCTAGAAGAGATAATGTGCCAAAAGCTGATTTTTACATATGACTTGGCAAGTCTTAACAGAATCTGGCTGTCATACCAAATGGGGCCAGCTAAAAGTGAAGGAAACCTATATCGACATCAAAGGCAGAAATCATAAAGAAAACAACGGATAGACTTGACCCAAGATACTCAAAAGTTGTCCATCAAAGTTATAAAAAGTAGGTCAGCTAGGGGTTCAAGTCCAGCCTGGGCAACATAGTCTGACTCCACCTCTAAAAAGAAAAAAATATTAAAAACAAAATAAAGGCAGATGACTTAAATTTGAAAATACTGTTCTGTAGGTGACATAGTACACAGACAGTAAATAGCCACCACGTGAATAAACGTCTATGAAAGAATGTTTGACTTCAGGACTGACGTAAGAATGACAAATGAAAATATAACAGTGACATATCGTTTTCACCTGTCAGCTTGGCAATAGTGAAAAAAATTAATACCCAGTGTCGGTAATGGTGAGGAGAAATATGCCATATACACATTGTTGATGGGAACGTAAAGCGGTATAAACTTTCTGATGGGCAAGTTGACAACATGTGAAAAAAATTTGTCCAAAACCTTTGACACAGCAATTTCATTTTGAGGTAGTTATTCCGAGAGAATACTTACAAATGCCCAAACCTTTGTGTACAATGGCAATGTAGATGATATATGTATTAGTCTATTCGCACATTGCTATAAATAAATATTTGAGGTTGGATAATTTGTAAAGAAAAGAGGTTTAATCGGATCATGGTTCTGCAGTCTGTACAGGAAACATAGTGGCATCTGCTTCCGGGGAGGCCTCAGAAAAGTTAAAATCATGGTGGAAGGCGAATTCAAAGCAGGCCTGTCTTACGTGGCCAGAGCAGAAGGAAGAGAGGGAGTTGGGGGGAGGTGCCACACACTTTTAAACAGCCAGACCTGGTGAGAACTTTACTACCAGCACAGCACCAAAGGGGGAAATCTGTCTCCCATTATCCAGTCACCTCCCACCAGGCCCCACCTCCAACAATGGGGATTACAATTCGATCTGAGATTTGGGCAGGGACACACATCCAAACCATGTCCACATGAACGTTTTGTTGGTTCGTTGGGTCAATCCTTGTAATATCCTCTTGACCTCAGTGTTTGCTACAAGACACAGACATGAGATGCCACTCTTATAGAATTATCCAAGCTGGAGATAGAAGAGGAGTTCTGTCTGTGGCCTCTGGCATTCTGGCTATGTGGCTGGGATTCTAGAACTATCAGTAGCCATATCTTCCACGAGAATGTGGTCAACATACAGAAGTAGAGATCAGCTGGAGAGACAGCGAAAGAGAAAGCATACTGGTATAATTTGAGATGATCTATCCTGTTAACCTTAAGGCCAGTGTATTTTCTTCCTTGCTATGGTTGGATGACGTGAGCCAATTAATTCTACCTTTTTTGCTAAACATAGCATGAGTGTGGATGTCTACTTCTGATCCAGATGGAGTAACAGTGATCACATTTACCTTCCATCAGAAATTACTAAACATTCAGACAAAATATATTTTTAAAAGTAACTGTTTTCAACAAGTGGGACATCAGGCCACGAGGAACAATAATTTATGAGAGATGGGAAACAAAGGAGGTGAGCCCTATGATTGCCCAGCTGACTGCCTGGAGAGAGTTTCCAGGTGGTGGCACAGAAAGGTGGATCCTAGGTAGAGCCTGGCAGAGCCTGAGGTGAGGAGATGGAGCTGAGAGTCCAGGGTGACCAAGACAGCTAGAGTGGACAGGGCAGAACAGCAGATAGGAGAGAACTGTACAGAGAGAGAAA
The DNA here is from genome assembly GCF_001698545.2 of Rhinopithecus bieti. NCBI lineage: Eukaryota > Metazoa > Chordata > Mammalia > Primates > Cercopithecidae > Rhinopithecus > Rhinopithecus bieti. The sequence continues at coordinate 2,449,843 of NW_016819136.1, read as the reverse complement.
AAAGACCCACAGCAACAACAAATCCACAGATCTGCAGAGAGCCCCCCTGAGTACACAGCACAGCACTCGATAGGACATGAATGTGAGGATACTGCTCCAGGCTGGGGACAGAACCACCTGAAAGGATTGAGGCCCCAGTAGCTAGAACTACATGGGGCCAGAAGTAGTGCCTGTTCCCACCAGGTGTACTGGAAATCTATAATTCACAGGGCATTGGTTAAAGTATTCAGGAGGGTCTGCCGGGTGCGATGGCTCACCCTGTAATCCCAGCACTTTGGGAGGCTGAGGCGGGCGGATCACTAAGTCAAGAGATCGAGACCATCCTGGAGAACACGGTGAAACCCCGTCTCTAGTAAAAATACAAAAACTTAGCCAGGCGAGGTGGTGGGCGCCTGCAGTCCCAGCTCCTCGGGAGGCTGAGGCAGGAGAATGGCATGGACCCGGGAGGCAGAGCTTGCAGTGAGCTGAGATCGCGCTACTGCACTCCAGCCTGGGCGACAGAGCGAGACTCCATCTCAAAAAAAAATAAAAAAATAAAAAAATAAAGTACTCAGGAGGGTCTTGCCTCAGTTCTGGACCAAAATTGTCCCTAGCCTAAAGGCTACTCTGGTTCTGCCTAACAAATCTTAAAAGCAAGACCTTAAAGGATTAAACTGTTTCCAAATAACTGTGTCCCAGAACTAACTCAAGAATATTTGTGGGACTATAAACATATCCAGCCCCTAACAAGGTACATTCACTATAAATAATATTAAATAAAAATTACTGAGTGTACAAAGAGCAGGAAAGGATGACCCAAATGAGGAATGTAATTAATCAATCAAACTGACCTGGAACCTATGCAGATATTAGAATTAGCAGGCAAGAGCATTACAATAGTTATTATAACTCTATTCTGTATGTTCAAAAAGCTAGGCTGGGCACGGTGGCTCACGCCTGTAATCCCAGCACTTTGGGAGGCTGAGGCAGGTGGATCACCTGAAGTCAGGAGTTCGAGACCAGCCTGACCAACATGGAGAAACCCCATCTCTACTAAAAATACAAAATTAGCTGGGCATGGTGGCACATACCTGTAATCCCAGCTACTTGGGAGGCTGAGGCAGGAAAATCACTTGAACCTGGGAGGCAGAGGTTGTGGTAAACTGAGATCGCGGCATTGCACTCCAGCCTGGGCAACAAGAGCAAAACTCTGTCTTGAAAAAAAAAATAATAATAAAGCTAGGGGAAAGACTAAATATATTAAGTAGAGACATGGAAGATAGTAAAAGACCCAAATTTAAATTTTATAAATGAAAACTACAATGTCTGAGATGACCACTATACTGGATGGGATAAATGACAGATTATCCATCATGTTTTAAAAGTTTATCCATGTTTTAGTCTGTAACAGTACTTCATTCTTTTTTATGCCTGAATAATATTCAATTGTATGGATATGCACATTTTTATTTATCTATCAATTGATGGACATTTGGGTTGGCTGTTATGAATAATACTGCTATGAACATTCATGTACAAGTTATTGTGTGGATATATGTTTTTATTTTTCATGAGTATGTACCTCGGAGTGGAATTGCTGGAACAAGCTAGAATTGCCAAAATTGTATGGCAACTTTGTGTTGAAACTTTTTGTTGTTTGAGACAGAATCTTGTTCTGTTGTGCAGGCTGGAGTACAGTGGTGCAATGATGGCTCACTGAAGCTTTGATCTCCTGGGCTCAAGCCATCTTCCCACTCCAGCCTCCAAGTAGCTAGGACTACAGGTGTGTGGCACCACAACTGGCTAATTTTTAATTTTTTTTTTTTTTTAGATAGGGTCTCACTAGAATGGTCTTGAACTCCTGGGCTCAAGGGATATTCCTGCCACAGCCTCCCAAAGTGCTGAGATTACAGGCCTAAGTAACTGCCTCCCCACCACTTGTGTTGAACCTTTTGAGGAAGTGCAAGACTGTTTTCCCAGTCTGTAATGTACATCACCTTATATTCCCACCAATAGTAAATGAGGGTTCCAATTTCTCCACATCCTCACCAATACTTATTATTATCTTTGTTTGTTTGTTTGTTTGAGATGAAGTCTTACTCTGTTGCGCAGGCTGGAGTGCAATGGTGCAATCTCGGCTCACTGCAGCCTCCACCTACCAGTTCAAGTGATTCTCCTGCCTCAGTCTCCCAAGTAGCTTCCACCATGCTTGACTAATTTTTGTATTTTTAGTAGATACAGGGTTTCACCATGTTGACCAGGTTGGTCTCAAACTCCTGACCTCAGGTGATCCACTCACCTCAGCCTCCCAAAGTGCTGGGATTACAGGCATGAGCCACCATGCCCGGCCTATCTTTCTTTTTGATTATAGTCATCCTAGTGGATGTGATCAGTACATCATTATGGTTTTGACTATCATCAATCCAGTAGCATCTTTTCATGTGTTAATTGAACATTTGTGTGTATATCTGTATTATATATAGTTTGTGTGTGTGTGAATAGGCTTTTTTTAGAGATAGAGTCTCACTCTGTCACCCAGGTTGAAGTGCAGTGGCACAATCATCCTCGAACTCCTGGGTTCAAGCAATCCTCCCACCTCAGCCTCTCGAGTAATAGCCTAATGGTCACAAAGATTTATTCCTGTTTTATTCTAAGTATTTTATAGTTGTGCCTCTTACAATTAGGTCTATAATCCATTCTGAGTTAACTTTTATGTATGGTGTGAGGTAGGTGTTCAGTTTCATTCTTTTGCCTGTGGCTATCTAATTGCCTTAGCACCATTTGTTGAAAAGACTATTCTTTCTCCCATTGAATTGGATTCTTTCTTGTCACCCTTGTTGAAAATGAATTTGTCATAAATGTGAGGAATTATTTCTGAATGCTCAATTCTATTTCATTGATCTCTACATTTATTCTATCCGAATGCCACACTGTTTGATTACTGTAGTTTTGTAGAATGTTTTGAAATCAATAAGTGTGCTTTAACTTTGTTCTTCTTTTTCATGATGATTCTCTTGACATTTTACACAAATTTTAGTATTAACTTGTCAGTTTTTGCAAAGAAGCCAAGTGGAATTTTAATAGGGATCATACTGAATCTGTAGTTTAATTCAGAAGTATTTCCATCTTAACAATATTAAGTCTTCTAAACAGAACATGAGATGTCTTTTTATTTATATTTATTTAGGCATTTAACTTCTTTTTGCAATGTTTTGTGATTTTTTTTAAGACTAGTTGAGTCCAGTAGTGAGAAGGGGAAAGAATAGACCAGGGAGTTTACAAGATCTGTCAAGTTTTGTAATTTTTAGAGTATAAGTTTTGAGAATAAGTTTAGAGTATAAGTTTTGTACTTCTTTTGTTAAACTTATTTCTAAGTGTTTTATTCCTTTTTATGCTATTGTAAATGGAATTACAGGGGCCAGGCACGGTGACCCACACCTGTAACCCCAGCAGTTTGGGAGGCTGAGGCAGGTGGATCACTTGAGGCCAGGAGTTTGAGACCAGCCTGGCCAATATGGTGAAATCCTGTCTCTACTAAAAATACAAAAATTAGCTGGTTGTGGTGACACATTCCTGAGTCCCAGCTACTAGGGAGGTTGAGGTATGAGAATTACCTGAACCTGGGAGGCGGGGACTGTAGTGAGCCAAGATGGTGCCACTGCACTCCAGAGAGAGAGAGACTCTGTCTCAAATAAATAAGTAAATAAATAAACAAATAAGTGGAATTACAATACAATAAATGTCAGGATCTTGAGCAAATACCTTTGTTTCCTTAGGCCACAGTTTCCTTATCTATTTTTGAAAAGTGGCTGGGATGCCAAATAGGACTAGATTTAACTCTAAGTGCTCTGCAAGTTTCTTCTAAGACCCTGTTTTATGTTTCCATTTAAGTCACTTTTTTTCTCCAGGAAGGTACTATTTTATACGCTCCATTAAATGTAACCGGAAAAATACAAGGTAGATAAAAAACACTTTTCATTCTTATTTTGGGATGATGGGAAGGGGTGCTAAGGAATCTGTCTGTGTCAAGACAAGGATCAGGAAATGACAGACTCCTGGAGCCGAAAGAGTCCTTAGAGGCCATTCATTCCGGCCAAAGGTCCAATGTGGAAATTGCCCTTGGTATCGCTGACTGATGATCCAGCTCCTGCTTGAACATTTTCTTTTTTTTTTTGAGACGGAGTCTTGCTCTGTCCCCAAGGCTGGAGTGCAGTGGCGCGATCTCAGCTCACTTCAAGCTCCACCTCCCGGGTTTACACCATTCTCCTGCCTCAGCCTCCCGTGTAGCTGGGACCACAGGCGCCCGCCACCTCGCCCGGCTAATTTTTTGTATTTTTAGTAGAGACAGGGTTTCGCCATGTTCGCCAGGGTAGTCTCGATCTCCTGACCTCGTGATCCGCCCGCCTCGGCCTCCCAAAGTGCTGGGATTACAGGCGTGAGCCACGGCGCCCAGCTGAACATTTTCTATAACAAGTAGCTCACACAACAGTCGATTCCAATTTAGGGAAGCTTTAATCATTAGCAAATTGTTGCTTATACTAAAGCTGAAATCTACCTCCTTGTAACTTCCACCCTTCTGCCTATTGGAGCCATACAGAATAAATCTCATCCATTTTACACACACAAGTCCTTCGGATATTTGAAGAATGTCATCTTGTCCCCAACGCAAATTATCTTATCCATGCTGTTTTCCAGGTTTCCGCAACAACTTTTCACAGGACGTGATTTCCAAACCTTTTGCCCCCCCAGGCTCCAATATTTGGCACTTGTTTTGTCAATTTCTTCTTTAAAAATAGCGGTCAGGCTGGGTGCAGTGGCTCATACCTATAATCCCAGCATTTTCAGAAGCTGAGATGGGAGGATTTCTTGAGCCCAGGAATTCTGGCCTGAACAACATGGCGAGACTCTGTCTCTACAAAAAATTTACAAATTAGCTGGGTATGGTGGTATGTGCCTGTAGTCTCAGCTACTTGGGAGGCTGAGGTGGGAGGATCACTTCAGCCAGGGAGTTTGAGGATGCAGTGAGCCATGATCACATCACTGTTGACAGAGCGAGACCCTGTTTCCAAAAAAAATTTGTTTTTAATAGTGGTCAGGGCTGGGCACAGTGGTTCACACCTGTAATTCCAGTACTTTGGGAGGCTGAGGCAGAAGGATTACTTGACTCCAGGAGTTTAAGACCAGCCTGGACAACATAGTGAGATCCCATCTCTAAAACTAAAAAAATATATAGTGGCCAGAACTCAGCATCGTACTATCTACAGATTAAGGGTTCTTAAGCTCTATCTTTTTTTTTTTTTGAGGAGGTGGGGTCAAACACACCTTTGGGAGTCCAGTGAAAACTATGCACCCTTCCTATAAAGGAATATAGACACAAAATTCTTTATTTGCTGAGGCATGGTATTAATATTAATCAACAAACCAACCAAGCCCATGGCTCAGAAAATTTGGTTGGTGTTTCTTTTAGTGTTTACTGAGTCATTAAGATGTTGAATAGTATAGATCAAGGACATTTGGCATGTGCGTGAAGTCCTCCCTCCACACAGCTGTGCTCTTGATATCTGCCAGCTCACATTTCTCCATCATGCCCATGAAAATATCCTAAAAGACTTCGTAATAAGCCTTGATGAAAATAGGACACCATGTCTTACAGCCATTTCCTTGATTCAGCAGGTTAGAGTTCTTATCAGAAAAGGAGGCAGGCGGCGGGGGCTGGGGGTGTGGGACGGGCGCAGTGACTCACTCCTGTAATCCCAGCACTTTGGGAGGCCGAGGAGGGCGGATCACGAGGTCAGGAGATCGAGACCATCCTGGCGAACACGGTGAAACCCCGTGTCTACTAAAAAATACAAAAAACTAGCCGGGCGAGGTGGTGGCGCCTGTAGTCCCAGCTACTCGGGAGGCTGAGGCAGGAGAATGGCGTGAACCTGAGAGGTGGAGGTTGCAGTGAGCCGAGATTGCACCACTGCCCTCCAGCCTGGGAACAGAGCAAGACTCCATCTCAAAAAAAAAAAAAAA
>NW_016819136.1:2441298-2443651 GCF_001698545.2 Rhinopithecus bieti | reverse complement strand
AAAAAAAAAAAAAAAAAAAAAAAGAAATAAAAGGAAGCAGGCATTATAACAAGGAGTTTTAGGGTTGATACCATATTTATCATTTTATGCAACAGTTGTGCTTCTAAGATTTGTACAAATAATACATTAATAATGACCAACATATATAGAGCTTACTAATAGGGGCTGTTCTAAAGGATTTACGCCCACTTGCTAATTTAATCTAACAACTGATGCCATGGGTGCTACTATTATCCGCATTTTATAGACAAGGGAAAAGGCGGAGGGAGATTAAGGAGCTTGGACAAGTGAAGGAGCTACTATGTGACAGAGCCAGGGTTTGTCTAGAGAATTCATGTGCATATACAGCCTGGTAATGTTACAATCTCAGACTTAGAGGAGCACTGAACTTTTAATAATGATCTGCAAATCTGGTTTCCTCTCTCAGGATGTCTATCCTGGTTCCATGCTATTTACCTGTCAAAGAGCATCCTTAGCACTTGCTATTTGCCTAGAAAAATATGTTGTAAGGTAGGCAAGTTTCTTTCTAACCAGTAAATATGAGAGGGGGAAAATCCTAAGATTCACTAGGATTCAGTGTCTTGGGTCTAGATGGAGGTTATATTTGGACATACAATAACCTACTAGTAAAGTTAGTCACTGGGTAGGTGGCTCTACAGCCGAACTCATCCCCTTTCTGTGTCTCAGTTTCCCCATCTAGTTTATCCCAGTTTGCACCCTTCCTCAAAGGGACTGTGGGAGAAGGAGGATAAGTATATGAGTTTGAGAAAAAGATACTAGAAAAATACAAGGTGCCATTAGAAGTTATTTGTCCTGAACGATAAGCCATTACAGACCAATAAACAGGCCAGGTGCGGTGTCAGGCACCTGTAGTCCTAGCTACTGGGGAGGCTGAGGTGGGAGGATCATTTGAGCCCAGGAGTTGAAAGCTGCAGTGAGTTGAGATCACGCCACTGCACTCCAGCCTGGGTGACAGAGTGAGACCCTGCCTGCCCCTGCCAAAAAGAAAAGAAATGAAAAATACAGTTTTGGAATTAAAACTATAGTAAAATAACCAGTTTGAGTGGGCCATTGCATCACCTTTTAAAAATACAGACATACAAGCCCAGCTAGAAAACGAATCCTAAATTTTACACGAGGATTAGGCCTGCCAGCCTCATTTAAATTAAGAGTCACATAAATTGCCAGCTGTAACTTCAGGGACTATTGTTAATGAGGGATTTTAATGGTGAAGTGGACTGTTGTCAGGATCAGGAAGCAGGTCAGACTTTATTTGACACAACATTGACTGTCCCTTGTGCCTTTATTTTTACCTAAAAAAAAATAAAAACTGACTGCGAAGGCCCTTTAAAACCCCAGTTAATATCATATAAATACTAAAAGCTTATAGTGTGTTAGAAGCTGACAAGCTATCACAATATCTAAATGGATCTGTTGACCTTTAAAATGGAGCTTGGCTCTCATGTCCATTTGTCACAATTTCCTACTTATTTCCTTCCCCACCTTTTCCCCATTGTCAACTCCTGTTATTCTCAGTGGTCACGGGGAAAAAAAAATTACTTTGAGGGCCTTAATGTGATCAAAAACAACACAGACTGGCAGGTCATCTCAGAAAAAAATAAAAAAATAAAAAATAAAATATGTTTTGGTTCAGCCATATGATGGAAGACTATGCTACGACTTAAAATATGATAATTAAAAACTTAGCGAAATGAAAGTATATCATGAGATAAAAATTATAAGACAATAATATACAGTAAAAAAAGAAGAAACAAACACCCACACATAAAAGCACAGAGAAATATTGTAAAGAAATATAGTAAATGTGAATGAGGTTATCTCTCTGTGGTAGGAATTACGAGTAGCTTTTACTTCTTTTGGCTTTTTTTGTTTTTTTGACACAGAGTCTTACTCTGTCACCAGGCTGGAGTGCAGTGGCAGGATCTCGGCTCACTGCAACCTCCACCTCCTGGGTTCAAGCAATTCTCCTGCCTCAGCCTCCTGAGTAGCTGGGATTTCAGGCATGTGCCACCATGCCCAGCTAATATTTGTATTTTTAGTAGAGATGGGGTTTCACCATGTTGGCCAGGATGGTCTCGATCTTTTGACCTCGTGATCTGCCCACCTCCACCTCCCTAAGTGCTGGGATACAGGCCTCAACCACCGCGCCCCGCCTTATTCTTATTTTTTAAGTTTTCTAAAAAATAAGACTAAAAGGACATGTATTACTGCTAGAATGAAAAAGTAATGAAAGTTACTTTTTAAAAGATTACAATAAAAAAAAGTGAAATACCATGATTTTCTGGCCTTTGAAGAGATAATGTAATTTTTTTTTTTTTTTTTTTTTTTTTTT
>NW_016819136.1:2425827-2439196 GCF_001698545.2 Rhinopithecus bieti | reverse complement strand
GCCAGTATGGTCTCGATCTCCTGCCCTCGTGATCCGCCTGTCTCGGCCTCCCAAAGTGCTGGGATTACAGGCTTGAGCCACCGCGCCCGGCCGAGATAATGTAATTTTTAAACTTATGTCTTTGGCCGGGCATGGTTGCTCACGCCTGTAATCCCAGCACTTTGGGAGGCCAAGGCGGGCGGATGACCTGAGGTCGGGAGTTCGAGACCAACCTGACCAACATGGAGAAACCCCCGTCTCTACTAAAAATACAAAAATTAGCCAGGCGTGGTGGCGCATGCTTGTAATCCCAGCTACTCAGGAGTCTGAGGCAGGAGAATTGACTAAACCCAGGAAGTGGAGGTTGCGGTGAGCCGAGATCGTGCCATTGTACTCCAGCCTGGGCAACAAGAGTGAAACTCTGTCTCAAGAAAAATAAATAAATAAAATAAAAGTATATCTTTTACTATTATGATGAACACATTTCATTAAGAAACCTAGTTTGTTCTGTGTGTGTGTGTATGTATCAGTGTGCATGAATGTGTGTGAGGGTGGGCTTGGATACACAAAATTAAATTTAACATTTTGAGTCAATCACGTAGTTAATCAACATCTGCTGTGCCCAAGGCCGTCTTAGAACACAAGTAAGCGCGAGGCCTAGACCTTATTCTCAGCCGGCTTACCTCTGATTGTGGAAATATGTGGGAATGTCAACCATGATCCTCCCGGTTAGCTGATAAGTTTTTCAACAAACTGCTACACAGATTTTCATTCATGTAACTCGATGATCAGAAGATGCTTCTTGAGAGGATTGTACACTTGAAAACCTCTTAGGAAATCTATTTTGGAATATCATCCAACTTTAGGTGATGGCTATGTATCACAGGTGTCTGCAGAGGTAACACCTTTTTTCCATTTCAAAAATTGAATCAGAATTGATTTGGCAATAAGGGCTAAGTCTTTACAGGGGCTTCACATTGCTCTTTGGGCTGGTATTCAGCCCTCTAGGCTTCCTTCTAATAACCACCTGTGGGCAAAGACAGCCTGACAGACTTTATTTTTCTAATCAAGACCTAGCCCTGGTGTCCTGATTCTTGTTGAAAGCCAATCCAACACTTCAACCTGTCCTGGCTTGTTATAGGCAGAGACAAGTGATAAGATCCCCCGGTCCTATCCTGTCATAAGGTAATACCTCTGTCAAAGCTCCATGGTGAGATCTGTAGAGATGCATAGATAGAGAGCTGAAATCAGCCTGGCAGCTGACAGGGTCTAATTTGAGAAGCTACTCCCTACCTGTACTAAGCGATGAGGCCACACTACCTTGTTTTTCTCTAGGAACCCCCACATTCATATCTAGTTTCCTTGTACACATGCACATCCATAGCCTGGCCCCTTTATCATCATGACTATAATTATTGCTTAGCACCCTTATTGAAGAATGAAAATTGCATAGCACACAAGATGTGAAATCCAACCTGCTTCTTCTCCAGTGGGAACCTCATCTAGATATGCATACGAAAGACATTTCAAAGTGTCTTAGGAAGGGTGGGGGAGGGAATACACAGGGGGGTGAAATAAATAATCATTTTAGGATTTTTCTAGTAAGAAACTTCACAGGAAGTGGGTTCCAAAGGGAGTAGGTTGAGGTAACTTGCCACTCTGAAATGGAATGCCAACTTATTAATTCAGTTCAACGAAGGGCCCAACTCTGGGAAGGTCAGCTTGCTAAGATCTCATCCACTACGGACCTCAGTGGCCCAGGTTCCTTTTCTTCATCTTCTTCCCGTATTGTTTCCTGGTATAATTTCATGAGCTTTGTGATTATTATTATTTTTTAGGAGTCTCGCTCTGTCACCCAGACTGGAGTGCGGTGTCTCAATCTTCGCTCACTGCAAACTCCGCCTCCTGGATTCAAGTGATTCTCCTGCCTCAGTCTCTCAAGTAGCTGGGACTATAGGCGCCTGCCACCACGCCCAGCTAATTTTTGTATTTTTAGTAGAGACAGGGTTTTGCCATGTTGGCCAGGCTTGTCTTGAACTCCTGAGCTCAGGTGGTTCACTCACCTTGGCCTCCCAGAGTGCTGGGATTACAGGTGTGAGCCACTGCACCTGGCCGAGACTACTATTCAAAGAGTATTATTACTGTCTTAAGAGAATGTATACTTCTGTCTTCTGAGGAGTATTACCCACTACAGAGGTTGGCACTCTTTTCCTAATTCCCAGCTATTCTAAGGAAGTCAATTTACCATATCTTCAATTGGTGCAAACACAGGCAGACACTGGAAGATGATAATATTATTGCTGTTGTTGAATTTGCTACATACGCTTTTTAGTTACAGAATTAACCTGACTGTAGAGGTTAATTAAGCAAAATATGTTCAGTAAAATTATCTTAAGATTCAGAAAATTGGCTGGGCGCGGTGGCTTATGCCTGTAATCCCAGCACTTTGGAAGGCCAAGGCGGGCAGATCACCTGAGGTCGGGAGTTTGAGACCAGCCTGGCCAGCACGGTGAAACCCCGTTTCTACTAAAAATACAAAAATTAGCCCGGCGTGGTGGCAGGTGCCTGTAATCCCAGCTACTTGGGAAGCTGAGGCAGGAGAATTGTTTGAACCTGGGAGGCGGAGGTTGCAGTGAGCTGAGATTGTGCCATTGTACTCCAGCCTGGGCAACAGAGCAAGACTCTGTCTCAAAAAAAAAAAGATTCAAAAAATTATCACTGAATGTCAAATTATGAATATATAAGTAGCATACAGAATGTGCCTTGATCATAAATGACTAAATAATGTAAGCAAACTCTTAGAGATCATAAGGAGTTGGGAAGCTCATCTTTCTATTTACTAGTAAGGAGGTACTCAGATGAGCATTGATTATGTTCAGAATATCTGTCTTGATAGCTATCCCTATCCCTCCAAACCATCGAAATGGATGAAAATGACCACTGCTTAAAGGTTTTTCAAACTGAACTAGTAATACCATTTTTTCATTTTTACCATAAAGTTTATATAGACTTTTCAGTTACGTTTCATATCTCTTGGGTATTGAGATAAATAGTTTGTAAGCAGAATAGGGTGCTTTATAGAGTATGTTATGTTTCAATAATTTTGGCAGAACGAAATATCATCTAAAAAATCTGATTTCTTGAAGAATAACTTGTATACAATAAAAAATTGCCCATTTAAAATATAGCCAGGGCCAGGTGCGGTGGCTCACACCTGTAATCCCAGCACTTTGGGAGGCCAAGGTAGGATGATCACTAACATAGCAAGATCCTCATCTCTACAAAAAAAAAAAAAGTAGCTTGGGGTGGTGGTGTGCATCTATAGTCCCAGCTACTCGGGAGGCTGAGGTCTGAGGATCCCTTGAGCCCAGGAGTTTGAGGCTGTGATGAGCTATGATTGCACCACAGCACTCTAGCCTGGGCAACAGAGCAAGACCCTGTCTTTAAAAAAAAAAAAAAAAAGGATAATCACCCACTTAATGAGTTTTGAATGAATACAGTCATGTGACCATCACCAAACTTAAGACGGAAAACATTCTCATCACTCAAAAAATTATCTGTGCTCCTTTGCAGTTCTTTTCCTTCCCCTCTAACCCCAGAACCGATCGTTCTGCTATCAGTTTTGCGTTTTCTAGATGGCCTTGTAAATGAAATCAGTGGACTTCTGTGTCTGGCTCCTTTCCTTTAGCATAATGCTTTCGAGAGTTATCCATATTATTGTACATAGCACTCTGTTTATTTTTATTGCTGAGTAGCATTCCATCATAAGGACACATCACAATTTACTTGCCTGTTCACCAGTTGATAGATATTTGGTTTGTTTCTAGTTTTCGGCCATCATGAGTAAAATTGTTCTGAAATTTTCCATGCAACTCTTTGTGTGGACATATGTTTCCATTTCTCTGGGGCAAATATCTAGCAGTGGAACTGCTGGATCATATGGTAAGTATATGTTCAACTTTAATTATTAGAGCGTCAAGCTATTTCCCAAATTGGCTGAACCACTGTACTCCCACTAGCAACGTGCGAGAAACGAGTTGCTCCTACATCCTCAGCAACCATTTTTAATTGTAGTGATTTTACTGGCTATGTGGCGCTATTTCATAGTAATTTTAATTTCCACTTCCTTAATGACTAATGATGGACATCTTTTCAAGTGCCTGTTTATCCATTCATTTATATTGTTTGGTGAAGTATCTGTTCAAATCTTTTGCACACATTTTTACTGTACTATTATCTTAAGGTTGACTTGTAAGAGTTTCCTATATATTCTGTTTACAAATATTTTTTCAGATCTTTGTTTTGCAATATTGACTCCCAGTCTGTGGCCCTTTCGTTTTCATAACATCATCTTTAAAGCACAAAAATGTCTGGCTGGGCACAGTGGTTCACACCTGTAATCCCAGCACTTTGGCAGGCTGAGGCAGGAAGTTTCCTTGAGCCCAGGAGTTTGAGACCAGCCTGGGTAACACAGAAAGACTTTGTCTCTATTCTATAAAAAACAAACAAAAAGAACACAAATTTCTAATTTTGGTGAAGTCCAGTTTAACGATTTTTTCTTTTATGGTTTGTGCTTTTTGTGTCCTTAAAAGTCTTTTATTTTTATTTTCTGTAGAGACAGGGTTTTACTATGTTGCCCAAGCTGGTCTTGAACTCCTGGTCTCGAGTAATCTTCCTAGGCTCCTAAAGTGTTGGGATCACAGATGTGAGCCGCTGCCGCCGGACCTAAAAGTTCTTCATTTAGGCCAGGTGTGGTGGTTCACGCCTGTAATCCCAGCACTTTGGGAGGCTGAGGCGGGCAGATCACGAGGTCAAGAGATTGAGACCATCCTGGCCAACAGGGTGAAACCCCGTCTCTACTAAAATACAAAATTAGCTGGGCGTGGTGGCACGTGCCTATAGTCCCAGCTACTTGGGAGGCTGAGGCAGGAGAATTGCTTGAACCTGGGAGGTGGAAGTTGCAGTGAGCCAAGATCGTGCCATTGCACTGCAGCCTGGCGACAGAGCGAGACTGTCTCAGAAAAAAAAAAATTATTTGCTTAACCCAGAGTCACAAAGATTTTCTCCTGTTTTCTTCTCAAAGCGTTACAGTTTTAACCCTTATTTAGAATTGAAATGTCTTCTTGAGGAATTGACCTCTTTGTAATTATGAGAGATCCCTTTCTATCCCTGTTAATAGTCCTTGTTTTGTATTAATAGAGCCACTCTTGTTTTATTTTGATTGGTGTTTTCTTGGTATTTTTTTTATCCTTTTAATCTGTGTTTTAATCTTTAAAGTTTTTTTTTATAGGCAGTATGTAGTATGGTGTTGTTTTTTATCCAATCTCTTAATGTCTTCCATTGAATTGGAGAGTTTAAAAGAATTTAAACCATTTAATTTTAACATAATTGTCAGTGTGGTTGAACTGAAATCCTCTTGTTGGTCAGTTTTCTAGTCATTTCATTTGCTCTCTTTTTGTTCTTTTTCTTCCTTCTTCTGAATTATTTAAGTACTTTTTAATGACTCAATTTTATCCCTACTACTGGTTTATTACCTATACCTCTGTATCTGATAATTTTAGTGATTGCTTCAGTGTTTCCAATATGCAACTTGAACTTATTATAGTTTACCTTCAAATAATATTATGCCATTTCATATATAGTATAAGACCCTAATAATGTTATTCTTCCATTTCCTCCTCCTGTCCCTTATGCTATAACCATTATACATTTACTTCTATATATATATATATATATTTTAATTTTATTTACTTCAAAATATTTTTTGTTTTTTAGAGACAAGGTCTCACTATGTTTCCCAGGTTGCTCTCAAACTCCTGGCCTCAAGTGATCCTCACACCTCGGCCTTCCAAAGTGTTAGGATTACAGGCATGAGCCACCATGTCCCGCTTACTTCTTCATATATTATAATGCATATCATACCTTGTTATTACATTTGCTTGAAGCCATCATTTACCTTTTAACACGACTAATAAAATGCCTTTTATGTTTTCTTTTATTTATTTTCTTTTTTATTTTCTGGCCTTTTATATTTTCCAACATATTTTTGTTTCTGGTATTTTCATTCCTTGTTTAAATCCTAATTTACTAATCCTTTTACTAATATACTAATACTTTCCTTTAAAAATTTCTTGCAACACAGGTCTGCTTGCAATGAATTCTCTCACCAAAAAATATATCTAGATTGCATGGGGAGTAGTGGTGAAACAGTCCAACAGGTGTATTTTGTAAAAGCTTCCTAGGTGATTCTGATAAATCTTTTCCTGTCAGAGCATGTTAAAGCCTGGGACATTTAAAATATTTTCCCCTATGTTCCTTCCAGATAATGTGAAAGACTTATACTTGGTAATGTCATATGGTGAAATACTATGCAGTTATTAAAGAATGATGTTTCCAGAGAGTATGTAATACACTGGAAAAACTTATGACATGATTATAAAATTTTTATCTGTCTGGAAAGAAATACGCCTACATATTAAAGGTTGCTATCTATGGCTGGGTAGATTTTCTGGCAAATTTCACTTTCTTCCATACTTTATTCTGTAACGTTCAAATTATCTGCAATGAGTGAGAATGTATTAAGAAATTCACAAAATAAAGATATGGGTATTAGGCTGGGCTCACACCTGGCCAACACGGTGAAACCCCACCACTACTAAAAATACAAAAAATGAGCCGGGCATGGTGGTGTATGCCTGTAGTCCCAGCTTCTTGGGAGGTTAAGGCAGGAGAATCACTTGAACCCGGGAGGCAGAGGTTGCAGTGAGCCAAGATTGTACCACTGCACTCCAGCCTGGGCGACAGGGCGAGACTCCGTCTCAAAAAAGAAACAACACACTTTGGGAGGCCGAGGCGGGCGGATCACGAGGTCAGGAGATCGAGACTATCCTGGTTAACATGGTGAAACCCCGTCTCTACTAAAAACACAAAAAATTAGCCAGGCGTGGTGGCGGGCGCCCGTAGTCCCAGCTACTCGGGAGGCTGAGGCAGGAGAATGGCATAAACCCAGGAGGCAGAGCTTCCAGTGAGCCCAGACCGCGCCACTGCACCCCAGCCTGGGCGAGACAGCAAGATTCCATCTCAAAAAAAAAAAAAAAAAAAAACAAAAAAAAAAACAACAAAAAAGATCTGAGTATTCCCCAGAAGTAACCCCCCTTTTCATTTTGGTGTGTACTACCTAGACTTTTTCTGCATGCCTTTAAATACACATAGAAACATAACTTTTAAAAAAAATACAAGATGTGATCTAGTGCATATTATCCTGAAACTTGAGTCTTTCACTTAATAGTTATGGCACCACATAGATATTTATCTCCTTTTTCCTACTGTTGCATGGTGTACCCCAAATTGGATATACCATAGTTTAACTATTTTCTTTTTGATGAACATGCAGATCATTTGGATTTTTTGTTACAGATAAAGCCACAGTGAATGGTTTTTTGTTTTGTTTTTGTTTTTTAGAGACAGGGTCTTGCTCTGTCACTCAGATTGGAGTGCAGTGGCGTGATCATAGCTCACTGCAGCCTTGACCTCCTGGGTTCAAGTAATTCTCCCACCTCAACCTCCCAAGTAGCTGACTACAAGCACACACCACTGCACCTGGCTATAATGAATATTCTTATAGATATTTCTTTTCTTCTTCTTCTTTTTTTTTTTGAGACAGAGTCTTGCACTGTTGCCCAGACTGGAGTGCAGTGGCGCGATCGTGGCTCATTGCAACCTCTGCCTCCCGGTTCACGTGATTCTCCTGCCTTAGCCTCCCGAGTAGCTGGGATTACAGGCACACACCATCCCACCTGGCTAATTTTTTGTATTTTTAGTAGAGACGGGGTTTCACCATGTTGGCCAGACTGATCTCGGACTCCTGACCTTGTGATCCGCCCGCCTCGGCCTCCCTAAGTGTTGGGATTCCAGGCATGAGCCACTGCACCCAGCCTCTTATAGATATTTCTTAGGAAATACATGCAAGTGTTTTTCCAAGATTGGTACCAAAACGAAAGAAAAAGGTGATGCACATTGTACATTTTAATAATTGCTGACACACTGCCCTCAAAAAAGGTTGTACTAAGTTACCATATCATTAACAGCACGTTTCCCCACATCCTTGCCAACACTTGATATTACCAGTCCTTAAAAATTTTGCAAATTGCCATGATGGGGACACTAAAAGAAAAAAAAAAACTTTATTTTTTTTGTGCTCAATTTACACCAGGTGTGGTGGTTCACGCCTGCAATCCTAGCACTTTGGGAGGCTGAAATAGGAGAACTGCTTAAGTCCAGAGAGTTCAGACCAGCCAAGGTAACATAGTGAGACTTCAACTCTACAAAACACTTAAAAATTAGCTGGACATGGTGGTGCACACTTGTGGTCCCAGCTACTTGGCAGGCTTGAGCCCAGAAGTATGAGGGTACAGTGAGCTGTGATTGCATCACTGCACTCCAGCCTGGACAACAGAGTGAGACTCTGTCTCAAAAAGATAATCTTTCAATTTTATGAGAGAAAATATTATATTTTAATCTGCATTTTGCTAGCTGAGTTTCAGCATTTTTTTCATGTTTATTTTTGTTATTTGCATTTACTGCTTTATTTTATTTTTTTTGAGACAGAGTCTCGCTTTGTTGCCCAGGCTGGAGTGCAGTGGTGCAAAATCTCGGCTCACTGCAACTTCCGCCTCCTGGGTTCAAGTGCTTCTCATGCCTCAACCTCCTGGGTAGCTGGGACTATAGGCGCGCACAACCATACTTGGCTAATTTTTGTATTTTTAGTAAAGATGGGGTTTCACCATGTTGGCCAGGCTGGTCTCGAACTCCTGACCTCAAGTGATCCTCCCACTGAGGTCTCCCAAAGTGCTGGGATTACAGGTGTAAGCCACCATGGCATTTACTGCTTTCTAAATTATCTTTTCATATCCTCCTTTTCTATACAGTGGTTTGCCTTTTTCTCAGAGATTTAAGAGGTTTTTTTTTCTCAAAAGCCATATCTTTTGGATATTAATCTTTTGTTATACAGTCTCCAGAGTTTTTTCTGGCAGCTTGTGTTTTGTTGAATAGATTATCAATTTTGATATTGTCAAATATTTTTCTTTGTGGCTCCTGGATTGTTCTTTGAAGCCCTTTAGTACCTTATGTTCTCCTATATTTAAAAAATTCTTTAGAGATTTTTTTTAAAGTTTAGTTATTCAATCTATGTGGAAATTAATTTTGTGAACAGTCTGAAGTAAACTGACTGCATTTATTTTTCTTTTTTTTTTTTTCTTTTTTTGGGACGGAGTCTCGCTCTGTCGCCCAGGCTGGAGTGCAGTGGCCGGATCTCAGCTCACTGCAAGCTCCGCCTCCCGGGTTCATGCCATTCTCCTGCCTCAGCCTCCCGAGTAGCTGGGACTACAGGCGCCCGCCACCTCGCCCGGCTAGTTTTTTGTATTTTAGTAGAGACGGGGTTTCACCATGTTAGCCAGGATGGTCTCGATCTCCTGACCTCGTGATCCGCCTGTCTCGGCCTCCCAAAGTGCTGGGATTACAGGCTTGAGCCACCGCGCCCGGCCTTATTTTTCAAATGAATAACTAATTGTCCAAGCACTGTTTATTATTTCGCCTTAATGACTTCAAATGCAATTTTCCTTATATATGAACTTCCCATACATACATGAGACTGTTTCTGTACTCTCTTCTGTTCCATTGCCTATGCTTACCTCAATACCATACAGATTTAATTTTGTGGTTTTATAATATACTTTGATATAAGTAAAATCCCATCCCCTTTATTTCATTTATAATATAAAGTTCTTAAAAACTATTCTTCATCGTTTAGCTGCCTGATTTTCACTGCCTACTTTCAGATGACAGGGTTCCAGATGACAAAGAGGTAAAATAAAAATTACCCATAGGCAAGACAAAGGAGCACGGGAAAATGAGGGGAAGGAGACAAAGAAAAAAAGAGAAATGCTCTTAAGATGGGACAATTTTTCCCCTACACTTCAAGAAGCAACTTTATGTATTAATATTACGCCACATTCAAAGTAAGGTAGATTTTGTGTGTTCAGGATATTTCAGTCACTGTCTAAATCAAAGGTGTCTCTTTCATTGCTAGCTAGTTACCAATGGCAGAAACCATGTAAATGAAAAATGTGAATGGATGGGAATAGAAAGAAACATGAATCAATCAATGTGAGAACATGAACAAGAACTAGAGAGAACAGAGAAATGGTGAGAGAGAATAACATACTTGTATTCTTGTGGAACCAAATGTCAGGAAGTCAAACCTCTGAGCTTAGTGCATTCATTGTATCCTGGTTTCCTTGTTATCTCTGTTTACAGTCACTTGATGTTTTATACGGAATACAGAGAGGTTGATTCTTTACTCGATAATTGAAACGACAGAGAAAGGAAAAGTACTATTAGGAATTACAGTAATGAGTAACAGAAAACATCATTTACTTGGAGATAGGTTGGTAAGCATTAAAAAGAACTGAGTGAGCCGGGATCAAGCCACTGGACTCCAGCCTGGGTAACAGAATGAGACTCTCTCTCAAAAAAAAAAAAAACAAAAAACAAAAAAAAAAACTGAACAAAAAAGTGTTAGTAAAATATGCACACTAAACAACATAACTTTTAAATCTAATCATTGTACATAATAAGATTATATTCAACTTAAAATTGTATCTGTTTTCATTGTAAAGCTAACATTACACAAGTGGGAAAAGCTGTCTCCTAGGGAAGTGTGGTTTCAAGTCAACAGTTAATTAAATTACTTACAATGAATTTAGTTGTTCCTGGTTGAAAAGACATGTTGATAGGGCATGGTGATTATCAAGGGACTTGTGTCCAATGCAGTATGGCCAAAGTTTCAGGGCTCAGTAAACAGGAACAGGCAATAATAAAATCCTTTAATAACCACTCACACAAAAATATCCTAATTTTTTTATGGTGCCAAAAGGGAACATTATGATTTACTGATCTTCTTTTAACTTGCCAATTTGTAATTAGCTGCCTTATGTTTAAAATCAGACTATTTTTCCTCCTGAAGCAACAATTGGGCAAGTTTTATTTGACTCAAGAAGTATAATAAAAATGTATTTTACGGCCATTTCTTCCCTTGCTTACAGTAGGTTTACGGTTAGAAATACACTCTTAATTCCATTTACCATAATGAGATTATTTACCATTACCAACAGCAAACGAATGAAAGATACATTTTCTAAAGCAATGGAACACTAATATTTTAGTACTCCAGTTGTTCTCACTGAATTGGCATTTTAAAATGTTCACAACCTGTCAGCTTCATGAAACCTCACAATCATTGGCTTAAAACATTTTTGTAAACTTGAAAGTGTAGCTTGCGATAAACAACAAAAAAAAAGAAAGAAAATAGCATTAACCATTTTACGTATCAGATGAATTAACATGAACTGTGCGGCAAGAATTCTGCAGGTGGAGCTCATCCGATAACTGTGCTAAGGAACCTCCCGCCAAGTTCCTCGCTAGCAGCTCGCTCGCAGCGTGGTCCTCGGCCGGGACGCGCGCTTCGGAGCTGGTTCCGCAGCGGGCGCCGAGGAGAGGCGGCCGCGTCCGGACGCTCTGATGCGGCTGCGTACGTTTTCAGCGCTTCCCGCTCTCCACCGGTTGGACCGAGGCTTTTAAACTGCCATCTGCTCCCGAGTCCGGCTTCCTACTCCGTCTGGTGCCCCCTGGTGCTCATGCCCTCCACATCTTGAGTAGTTGCGAGGAGCACAGGGGTCCAGGGAGACAAGGATGCTTTCAAGAAAACCCTTCTATGGCGGCGAGCCGCAGGGATCCACATTTCCCGGGCCCAGAGCCCTGGTAGACATTGCATGTGGACATTGAGGAGCTCTAGAGAAAGAGGGGGTGTTGTTTCACGAAGCCACCCAGCAGAAGAAAGGTGGAAAATAAGTTTCTACCAACTACAAAGGCAGAAGTCAGCCCAGCCCCCCAAGTGTGGTCAAAGACCCATAGATCCGTAGACCTTATCTTTTCTTGAATCCACCGCTCCCCCCAATCCCCGCTTTTATTATCTTTCAGGCAAAGCAAAGATAGAGTTCACTAGGATCCCCCATTTCAGTAAGGCAGCCCTTTTTTGAGAGCCAGAATGTCCGTGTCGGGCAGGAGCTGAGAATGTGGCCTTAATTGTTGAGGGGAGGAGGATGGAAGATAATCCTCCCTGTCTCCTCCTCCAATCCATTTAATCAATATTAATTTCATGCACCATCTTCACAAAGTTTCTTTCCCCCTCCTCCAACTCAGAACTCAGGCTCCGGTTATCCTGCTTTACCCTTCCCCTCCACCCCCACAGCCCTGCAGTCACTCAACACTACTGCGGCTCTCTCCATTAAAGATGAACAACAGATCATTTTTCATTGCATGGCAACCCTAAGAGCTCTCTCGCTTAGCAGAGCATGATGGGAGTCTTTCCATGTCCCCCCCACCTTCCTCTTCTTTTTTTTCCCCTTCCTTCCCTTATTCCACAATTAATCCCTAAATAATGATTTTCCTAAGCTCGCGCGGACTTCAGGATGGGGTTGAGCGACCCGCGATGACGCTCCCATCAGCCTTTCAGAAGGGACGGTTTCTAAAGAAAACTACAACTCCCACGAGGCATCAGGCTACAGCAACCGCGAGGCATCATGGAAGTCGTAGGCACTTTTCTCCTAGGTCCCGTTCATCTCCTCCAGCCCGTAAACTATAAGTCCCAAGGTGCCTCGGGGCTGGCACGCCTGCGCAAAACCCCGGAGCGAGGTGGGGGGTGGGGCTGCCCCGGGCGGCGGGGGGCGGGATCCGAGCGGGCTGTGTGGAGGCTTCAGACTCCCGGCGCCATTTAGCGCAGAGAGTTTCCCGGGCGGACGCGGCTCCTCTCTCGGCCACTCCGCACCCCCGTCTTCGGTGACAGAAGGCGCCTGGTGGGGGTGACTGCTCTTTTCTCTCCCTATTCCCCCTCACCCAGTCCTCTAGGTCTCCTCTCCTCTTGCCTCAGAGAAGCAGCGGAGCTCGGGCCCCGCGGTGAGCGGCCCTCCCCTCCCCACCGTTCCCTCCGCCGTCAGCCCCCGGCACCGGCCCGGGAGGAGACGGGTTTGCCAGGCCTGGGGCGGGCGGGGAGGCCTCGGGGAAGGGGGGGCCCGCTCCTCAGGCGCCGAGGCTCCGAGGCTCCGGCCCTTCGCCTCTGGGCGATGGGCGACCTGTGAGGCCGGTCCCCATCGCTGGGGGCGCGTGTGGGAGGAGGCGGCCGCCGAGTGACCGGAGCCGGGCCGCGGCCTTCCCTCGCTCGCCTCGGCCCCTCCCACTCCCCTGCCCCGGGGCTGCCACCGCCCGGGCGTCGGACCTGGTCCCGTGCTCGCGGCGCCGCCGCCCTCTGGGCCTAGCCCGCCCAGCTCGGCGAGCG
>NW_016819136.1:2421467-2425530 GCF_001698545.2 Rhinopithecus bieti | reverse complement strand
CCGCCCGCCCGGCCGCCGCTCGCCGCAGGATGGATGCGGACCGTGCGGCGCTAACCCCCGTGGCTCCGCTCCCGACTCGCCCGCCTTCGAGCCCTCCTCGCGAGCCGCCGCAGTCTCGGTGCCAGCAGCCGCCGCAGCCGGGCCCCGCGGTCCGCCTCTCCCTCGCTGCGGCTGGTGGGTGCTGAGTGAGGCGTCGTCCGGGTCGGCGCGAACCCGCGCGGCCGCGGTGCCCTGCGGACCTCTGCGCGGGCGGCTCGGCCCTTCACGCCCTTTGCATCCACGACTCCGAGCCCGCTCGCCTCTCGCCAGCGAACCGACCATGTCTGGCGGCGCCGCAGAGAAGCAGAGCAGCACTCCCGGTTCCCTGTTCCTCTCGCCGCCGGCTCCTGTCCCCAAGAATGGCTCCAGCTCCGATTCCTCCGTGGGGGAGAAACTGGGGGCCGCGGCCGCCGACGCTGTGACCGGCAGGACTGAGGAGTACCGGCGCCGCCGCCACACTATGGACAAGGACAGCCGCGGGGCGGCCGCGACCACCACCACCACTGAGCACCGCTTCTTCCGCCGGAGTGTCATCTGCGACTCCAACGCCACTGCGCTGGAGCTGCCCGGCCTCCCTCTTGCCCTCCCCCAGCCCAGCATCCCCGCGGTCGCCCCGCAGAGTGCTCCACCGGAGCCCCACCGGGAGGAGACCGTGGCCGCCACCGCCGCTTCTCAGGTAGCCCAGCAGCCTCCAGCCGCTGCCGCCCCTGGGGAACAGGCCGTCGCGGGCCCTGCCCCCTCGACTGTCCCCAGCAGTACCAGCAAAGACCGCGCAGTGTCCCAGCCTAGCCTTGTGGGGAGCAAAGAGGAGCCGCCGCCAGCGAGAAGTGGCAGCGGCGGCGGCAGCGCCAAGGAGCCGCAGGAGGAACGGAGCCAGCAGCAGGATGATATCGAAGAGCTGGAGACCAAGGCCGTGGGAATGTCGAACGATGGCCGCTTTCTCAAGTTTGACATCGAAATCGGCAGAGGCTCCTTTAAGACGGTCTACAAAGGTCTGGACACTGAAACCACTGTGGAAGTCGCCTGGTGTGAACTGCAGGTAAAGCCCCACCTACTTCTTTATTTGAAGGTCCTTTGGATCCTAAATGTGGCTTGGCGAAGCAGTTCACCGTTCACTGGGCATTCTCTAACTGTTGGACTCCGAGTGGGAGGGGAGGCCAACTTTTGAAAGGGGTGGAAATTAGGAGAATTGGAGCATGTGCCTCGGTGTTGGGATAGGATAAGAATTACTGGTAGCCAGAGGGATTTGCTACCGGGCAGGGGTGGTGAAGGTTATCTTAGTATAAACGAATTGTCTCCTGGTTTAGTGTCTGGCAAGAAACTTGGAATGAGTGGGGAAGTTGAAAGTACAGATGCTTCTTCCTCTGTGCGTTTCAGTCTCATCAAAGGCTCTGCAGTGATGAGCTGCCTCTGGGCGTAGAAGCGTGTTTCCATTCCTGAGATCAGGCTGTTCTTTTTAAATGAGAACGACCTTGTACCTCTGGATATATCTTGCTTGATGGTTGCACAGGCATTTAGTATAAAATAAGTATTAAAAAAGACTCTTCTCTGCCCCTTTTGGATGAATGCCTTGACAGTAGTGACGTGCAAATAAATGTTTGATGTTGTTCTACCTAATGATGCTTAAGCCTTGCAGTAGCAGCATTGCTCTGACATTGTTCGTTAAACTAACGTCTTTCAGCCCATTCACTATACAGCGAATAGTACAGGAGCCCATGCAAAATTGTGTAAATGCTTTGAGAGTTGTAATGTCATCATCATTGTTTTAATCTTATAAAATATTTTTAAGCTAAACTTTCCCAAGAGTCCAAAGGAGTCGCAATACTTCCTTTTTTAACCTCTAGTGGTGTAAATAATGGTGTGTCATTCTGGTTGACTAGTACATTCTAGGTTTAAACAGCTGAGTTTGGGCTACTTGTTGCTTAACTAACTGAAGCAGCTTGCTTGAATATTGCCCTGACTGGGCATAGGTGAACATAGGTTATTAGTAGGAGCAGGGTTATAGTGAAGGAAAAAAGTCAGCCACATTATGCATACATAAAAATATGTCATTTAGACCAGCCTGATACAGGATATGAAAATAACTGAATGATCTTGGAACTTGTTTTATCCATGAACTAATATGTTAACATGTAACCCTTTGAATGTCAGGTTCCAAATAATTAAGGCCATATCAAATGTGAAATTAACACAGCATGTGGAAATAAACTTAAAAACTAAGAAGTTCTTTACAAACATAGTCATTTCTTAACCTTTACAGTTAATGATGTAGAACTTCTAAGGTAGTGTGAAATTAAAACTACTCATTAATTTTATAGTATTTTAGAATTGGAAAGGTGACAGATCTTAAAAAAAAAAAAACCTCGTCAAACGAAAACTATTCATTTTGGTCAGTCATACTCAAAAAACGTAGTCTGGGCCAGGCACGGTGGCTCACGCCTGTAATCCCAGCACTTTGGGAAGCCAAGGCGGGTGGATCATGGGGTCAGGAGTTTGAGACCAGCCTGACCAACATAGCGAAACCCCGACTCTACTAAAAATATAAAAATTAGTCGGGTATGGTGGCACGCGCCTGTAATCCCAACTACTCGGGAGGCTGAGGCAGGATAATAGCTTGAACCCGAGAGGCGGAGGTTGCAGTGAGCGGAGATCACACCATTGCACTGCAGCGTGGTGACAGAGCGAGAGACTCCGTCTCAAAAACGAAAACAACTTATGTCTGATTCCTTTTGGTTTACAGGCAGAAATTTACAGAATTTACATTTCTTTCTTGTACTTTCGACGCCTATTGCTACTGATGCTGGAATTTTATTCTTCCATTATAGTTTTATATTTGAATAGGTGCTTTTTAACAATTTTTTTTTTCCTTAACCGGTTGCCTTACTTTTTTGAGACTGGACCCAATTACTTGTTGAGCACTTTATGAATTAATTTTGTTAGTTTTAATTATTTCACTTCTGAGACTTTTCAGAATGTGATGTGTGTTTTCCCTTTATCACCTGGAATTTTCTGATACTTTATTATCTTGGAACTGATAATACAGTGAAAAAAAACTTAATTTGTCTAATATCACGATACAAAGTTTGTCTAAGCTTCTCAGGTTTTCTTAGAACTGGTAACTTTTTGGATTTTTAATTATCTAGGCATGGACATGACCAAACTAAAGAAAATCTTACATTGCATATTATTTTTGAGTCATTTCCGGATTTGGCTGCAGAACTAGATGAATCCTTGCTTATTAAGTGGTACCTGGTTTAGAAACTTCCATGTCATTTGTCTGTGCTTCTATAATTTTTTGTTTTGATTTTGAAAAGATTATCCTATCTGAAAAATCCTTTATAGCAGTAGTATTTTTGGTTTTTTGACCAGGACAGTTGCACTGTATGCCTAATAAAGTATTCACTGGGTCAGTGTTTGAACTTTTATCTTTGGAGCCAAATTAAAGGACAAGCCCAAGGGATTACTAAAGCATTGGGAAGATAGAAACTTTTTCGCTAAATGTATCCTTTTAATATACACGTATTTCTGAAGCAAGACAGGAGAATATTGTGTTAAGTTGTTGAGTTAAAAATCTTAGTGTATTAAAACTGGAAGAAATCTTAGGTTATCCTGCCCAGCTATTTATTTGGCAAATAAGAAAAGTGAAATCATAGAGCAGGTAAATAACTTGATTAGGTAGATGAAGAACAAAAGCTAGTTAGGATCTAATAATTTGGGAGATGACAAAGTATTTGTAGTCCAGTAGATGGCTAATAAGTAATTTCAAATGAAGCCATATTGTTTTGGTGTGGAAGTGGCTGTTGGAGATCCAGAGGAACCTGGTCCTACTAGGGCAAATTTCAGGCTTCTGTTTTGGGTATTGATTTTCATCACTTCAAATTGAGATATAAATAGACTTTCGTGGATGGGTGAAGGTGGTATACAAATCAAGCTGTTTTCTGCCAAGCTTATTTTTTAAAGAGTCATGTTATGCTATGCATTGCTCTTTAGTAAAACAAGCATCAATTCTTTTTTTTTTTTTTTT
>NW_016819136.1:2392192-2418486 GCF_001698545.2 Rhinopithecus bieti | reverse complement strand
TAGATAAAGCTGTAAAAGCAGCAAGAGTAGCTATACTCAATTATCATTTCTGAAAATATTTAGCATACTATGAAATAATTCATAATTACAATTAGTACACTTTTGCTATACCAATTCTTTAAATTATGTTGATAATTTAAATTATATATTTAGTAACTTGCATTTTATTTGAGTTTTTGTTTTGTTTGTTTGCTTTTTGAGACAGAGTCTCACTCTGATGCCCAGGCTGGAGTACAGTGGCTCGACCTCGGCTCACTGCAACCTCCACCTCCCGGGTTCAAGCGATTCCCCTGCCTCAGCCTCCTGAATAGCTAGGATTACAGGTGCCCGCCACCACACCTGGCTAATTTTTGTATTTTTAGTATAGACGGGGTTTCACCATGTTGGCCCGGCTGGTCTTGAACACCTGACCTCGTGATCTGCCTGCCTTGGCCTCCCAAAGCGCTGGGATTACAGGCTTGAGCCACCATGCCCAGACGTTTTGTTTTGTTTTAAAACCTGGTCTGCAGGAATAGGTGAGACTTAGCATGACCTCAGTTTATGTTTGAAGAGGCCATTTTTCTGCCTTGAAACATAGTAGTTAAGAACTAGATTGTCTGGATTCAATAAGCAAGTCTTGTGCTACAGTTTCCTGTCTGTAAAATGGGTGTAAAAAAGAGCACCCACTTTATAGAGTTGTGCTGATTAAATGAATGAACCTATATAAAACATGTAGGACAGGGCCTGCCACATAAATGTTAACTATGATGATGCAGCATCTTTTTTAGGATGTCCTTTTGAGGGAATCTGTGAAGATTTTGTTTGTTTATATTTATGCTTGAAAAATCATATAGCAAAACTTAACTACTATTCTTGGAGGAGGAGGAAAGCAGGTATTGACCTTTATGTACTGGTGCTTTTAAATTCCTTAGCTTTACCTGGCCTTTGCCTAATATTCTAATTCTGTGACCCATCACCCAAATGCCGACGTTTCTGAACTGCTTATTTTCAGAATCTGCTAAGTTCCTTGTCTCATCTACTTTGCATGAATCTGGAAAGCAGATTTTCTTTTGGTGGATCTCATATATAATTCTTACAGTGTTTATTTATCATATTAAAATTGTTTATATACTTTGTCTAATCCATTAGTCTTCAGAAAGTTCACTATGGTGTAGTAGAATACTATACACTGAAAAGGAGCACCAAGGCAGAACCCTTGAGTTCTAGATTACCCAATTTTCTGACCTTGAGTAAGGAACTTAATCTGTAATGCTCATTTATTAGCAATATGTCTTACTGATTTAGGATTGTTGAAGATCAACTGAAATACTATGTGAAAGTACTTTGAAAAATGTTAAGTGTTATATAAAATATAACAAAGGATACTTAAATATTCATTTAGAAGGCTATAAGTTATCACCTGTTACAAATGGAATATATTAAAGTTAGTTGGATTTGGGGAGCTTTTTGCTTTGTCAACTTAATTTCTCAAATCTTAAAAGGGGAGCTTTTCAGTTTGAAGAGAAATTGTCAGAAGCTCTTAATATTTTGTTTGGAAGAGGATTATGCCTTTGACAGGTAGCAGACTTAATTTTATATGTAGTTTTTTTTTTTTTTTTGAGACGGAGTCTTGCTCTGTCGCCCAGGCTGGAGTGCAGTGGCCGGATCTCAGCTCACTGCAAGCTCCGTCTCCCAGGTTTACGGCCATTCTCCTGCCTCAGCCTCCAGAGTAGCTGGGACTACAGGCGGCCGCCACCTCTCCCGGCTAGTTTTTTTTTTTTTTTTTTTTTTTTTATAAAGACGGGGTTTCACCATGTTAGCCAGGATGGTCTCGATCTCCTGACCTCGTGATCCGCCCGTCTCGGCCTCCCAAAGTGCTGGGATTACAGGCTTGAGCCACCGCGCCTGGCCATGTAGGTTTTGTTTTGTTGTTGTTGTTGTTGTTTTGATGGGGTCTCGCTCTGTCGCCCAGGCTGGAGTACAATGGCGTGATCTTGGGATCCTGGCTCACTGAAACCTCCACCTCCTGCATTCAAGCGATTCTCCTGCCTCAGCCTCCAGTGTAGCTGGGATTGCAGGCACCCACCACCACACCTGGCTAATTTTTTATTTATTTATTTATTTATTTATTTTTTGTATTTTTATAGAGACAGTTTCACCGTGTTGGACAGGCTGGTCTCAAACTCCTGACCTCAGGTGATTCTCCTGCCTTGGCCTCTCAAAGTGCTGGGATTACAGGCGTGACCCACCGTTCCTGGCCTATATGTAGTTTTTAAAAGATTGGTTACTTGTACTTTTTACATAAGAGGAAAAGCATCAGTAAGCTGTGGTTTTGTGACCAACTTAATTGATCATATAATATCTCCACCTTCATTTATATTAATTTAGATTTTTCAGGTGGGGTTTCATAAATCATTTACTTTTTAGTGTTGTGACTTGAATCTTGGCCTTGCCAAATTACCATATTAAATACATTATGCTAAATGAATGTGTTGAATGATTTTTTAGAAGAGAGTCCTCAGATAAGCTATTAGTCATTACAAGCAAATAATTTTCTCAGGAATGTAAGAATTCTTAAGAAATTTAACAGTTTGAATTTAGGAGTGTTTGGAAATTTGCTTGTTAAAATCATCATACTCAGGTTAGTTAAGAAAAAGCATACTGTCTTTCCTGTAGATACCTTTTGTGCAACTGAGGTTCACCTTCTCAGAGACAATATTATTTTTGTCAGTATATATGTGATAGATGGTCTAGTTAATCAAACACACACTAATGTATAAACCAAACAGGGAGAGATGAAATTAATTAGTGAATCAAATTATTAATGTGCACATTCTCTATTACTAGAGATTAACAGATTTCTTGGGATAAGAGCATTTTCATGGCTGAGAGTTTTGAGCTATATAACCTGATATATCTATCTTTATGTGGGTAATCTCCTTACATGGACTGGTAGATTATTGTGGATTAAGGTAAACTGAGAGATGCAACAGATTTATCTCTTTAACATGCTAAAGAGTTACTAGGTATCACTGTCGTATTAAAATGTTCTTTGAACTCTTCATACTGCTCCTCTCACACACAGTCATCATCCCTCAGTATACACAGGAGATTGGTTCCAGACAGCCTGGCCCACCATAGGATACCAAAATTCACGAATGCACAAGTCTCTTAAATAAAATGGTGTATTTTCATATAACTTACAGTAGTACATCCTCCTGTATAGTTTATTTTTTTAATTTAATTTTTTTTTTTTTGAGACTGAGTCTTGCCCTGTCGCCCAGGCTGGAGTGCAGTGGCACAATCTCAGCTCACTGCTACCTCTGTCTCCTGGGTTCAAGCGATTGTCATGCCTCAGCCTCCTGAGTAGCTGGGATTACAGGCACATGCCACCATGCCTGGCTAATTTTGTATTTTTAGTAGAGATGGGGGTTTCACCGTGTTGGCCAGGCTGGTTTCGAACTCCTGACCTCAAGTGATCCGTCTGCCTCTGCCTCCCAAAACGCTGAGATTACAGGTGTGGCTCCTCATGTATAGTTTAAATCATCGCTAAATTACTTGTAATGCCTAATACAATGTAAGTGCTATGTAAATAGTTTTTATACTGTAGTGTTTTAAAATTCATGTTTTTTTTATTATTGAGTTTTGTTACTGTTTTTTCCCCCAATATTTTCATCTGCAGTTAGTTGAATCCATGGATGCAGAACCTGTGGATATGGAACCTGAGGATGTGGAGGGCGGACTCTTCTTATGTATAGAAAGTAGAGAGTAACGGAAGAGTTGAATTTTATTTTTTATTTTTTATTTTTTTTTGAGGCGGAGTCTCGCTCTGTCGCCCGGACGGGAGTGCAGTGGCCAGATCTCAGCTCACTGCAAGCTCGGCCTCCCGGGTTTACGCCATTCTCCTGCCTCAGCCTCCCGAGTAGCTGGGACTACAGGCACCCGCCACCTCGCCCGGCTAGTTTTGTATTTTAGTAGAGACGGGGTTTCACCGTGTTAGCCAGGATGGTCTCGATCTCCTGACCTCGTGATCCGCCCGTCTCGGCCTCCCAAAGTGCTGGGATTACAGGCTTGAGCCACCGCGCCCGGCCGGAAGAGTTGAATTTTAAACAGAAATTAATTGGTTAGATTTGCCTAGCAGTAATTGTCCAAGAATGGATTAAAGGCATACAGGGGGAAGTGTAGAGATTCCAGTAGTCCCTGCTCTTCTTCTTAGGGAATAATGATTATTTTTTTCTCCTGCTTTTCTTTTTTTTTCCGTTTTTTTCTTTTTTCTTTTCTTTCTTTTTCTTTTCTTTTTTTTTTTTTGAGACTGAGTTTTGCTCTTGTTGCCCAGCTGGAGCGCAATGGCGCGATCTCGGCTCACCACAACCTTTGCCTCCCGGGTTCAAGGGATTCTCCTACCTCAGCCTCCCGAGTAGCTGGGATTACAGGAGGGCGCCACCATGCCCGGCTAATTTTGTATTTTTAGTAGAGATGGGGTTTCTCCATGTTGGTCAGGCTGGTCTCCAACTCCTGACCTCAGGTGATCCACCAGCCTCGGCCTCCCAAAGTGCTGGAATTATAGGTGTGAGCCATCACTCCTGGTCCATATTTTTATCTTTTGATTCTGTTTTCTTTGCGGTTTGCAAGACCCCTCAGTGGATACCTGAAGCTACAGACACTACCGAACCCTATGCATACTGTGCATTTTCCATCCCATAACCCATTGGACTAAGTGACTAAAGGACGAGATGGGTGGGTGGCATTAACAGTGTGAATATGCTGAACAAAGGGATGATATATGTCCCATTCAAGATTTCATCACACTACTCAGAATGGCACACAATTTAAAAGTTATGAATTGTTGGCCAGGTATGGTGGTTCACGCTTGTAATCCCAACACTTTGGGAGGCCGAGGCTAGTGGATAACCTGAGGTCAGAAGTTTGAGACCAGCCTAATCAACATGGTGAAACCCTGTCTCTACTGAAAATACAAAAAAAAACTAGCCGGGCATGGTGGCGCATGCCTGTAATCTCAGCTACTTGGGAAGTTGAGGCAGGAGAATCACTTGAACCCAGGTGGTAGAGGTTGCAGTGAGCCAGGATTGCGCCATTGCACTCCATCCTGGGCGACAAAAGGGAAACTCCATCTCAAAAAAAAAAAAAGTTTTGAATTGTTTATTTCTGGAATTTTCCATTTAATATTTTTGGATGGTGGGAAGTGAAGCCTCAAGTAAGGGAGGGCTACTCTAGTTAGGATATGAATGTGAGATTTTTAGGACCTAAACTAGGGAGATAACAGAAGGAATAGAACATTTAAATATTTAGGAGATAAAATATTTAGGGTTTAGTGATTAATTGGTGTTTGGAGGAAAAATGAAGCATAGATAAGAGGTTGGGGTTGATAGTGCTGTCAACTGAGGGAGAAAAATCAAAGGTTTTTTTTTTAAGTTTTAAGGTTTTTTGTTTTTTAGATGGGAGGAGGTATGGAGATGTATTCAGTTGGACATGTTGAGTTTGAGATTCTTGTGAAATCTCCAGAAGAAGTTCAGTAGGCAGTTGGATATATTACTGAAACTTGAAGATGAGGCCTGAGATGGAGATAAAAGCTAATGATTCCCAAAAACGTATGTATTAGTTGTAGCTGGAATAATGGAAGTAAATGAGATAAGCTAGGGAGAGGATATAAAGTTACAGAAAAATTAGAGAGGGGGAGAGGGAAGAATAATGGTCCTTAGGCAAAATAGTAACAATTACCAAGGGAATAAAATTTCAAGAAAATAATATGTAAGAGAAGTTCTGTTTTCATAGTAGTAATTGTGGAGAATGAATTTAACAGGTACTAAAGAAGTATAGTAGTTAGGCTGTTGAAATTGTTGTACTTGGCTATTAAGAAATCATTAACCGGGCACAGTGGCTCACGCCTATAATCCCAGCACTTTGGGAGGCTGAGGTGGGTGGATCACCTGAGGTCAGAAGTTGGAGACCAGCCTGACCAACATGGAGAAACCCCGTCTCTACTAAAAATACAAAAATCAGCTGGGCCTGGTGGCGCATACCTATAATCCCAACTACTCGGCAGGCTGAGGCAGGAGAATCGCTTGAATCCGGGAGGCGGAGGTTGTGGTGAGCCGAGTTCACGGCATTGCACTCCAGCCTGGGCAACAAGAGTAAAACTCCGTCTCAAAAAAGAAAAAAAGAAATCATTAACATTCACACTGAGAAACAGCCCTGACAAAAAGAAATTTTAAAAAAAGTCATTAACAATTAAATTTAAGGTTGCCTAAGTAAGGGGGAGGTTGAATAAGAGAGAAGCACATAAATACATGTAAGTCACTGGTAATGCCCTAGATTTCTGCACTGTTCACTATCTAATACAGTATCCACCAGCCTCATGTGGCTATTTCCCTCTTGCCACCCAGGCTGGAGTGCAGTGGCGTGATCTCAGCTCACTGTAACCTCTGCCTCCTAGGTTCAAGCATTCTGCCTCAGCCTCCTGAGTAGCTGGGATTACAGGCACGTGCCACCATGCCCAGCTAATTTTGTATTTTTAGTAGAGACGGGGTTTTGCCATGTTGGCCAGGCTGGTCTGGAACTCCTAAGCTCAGATGATGCACCCACCTCAGTCTTCCAAAGTGCTGAGATTACAGGTGTGAGCCACTGCATCCAGCCTTTATATGGCTATTCAAATTTAAATGAATTAAAATGAAATTTTTAAAACTTAATTTTCTTGTACTAGCCACATTTCGAGTGCTCAGTGACAACATGTGTCTATAATATTGGATTGCACAGATAAATAACATTTTCAGGCTGGGCATGGTGGCTTATACCTGTAATCTCAACACTTTGGAAGGCTGAGGCAGGAGGATTGCTTGAGCCCAGCGGTTACAAGACCAGTCTGGGCAACATAGCAAGACCCTGCCTCTACAAAAAATTTAAAAATTAGCTGGGCCTGGTGGTGTGCATCTGTAGTCCCAGCTACTTTAAGAGACTGAGCTGGGTGGATTGCTTGAGCTGGGGAGGTCAGGGCTGCAGTGAGGCTTGATCATGCCACTTGCACTTCAGCCTGGGTGACAGAGCTATGACCCTGTCTCAAAAACAAATTTTTTTTTAATCATTGCAGAAAATTCTTTTGGAATGCACTGTATCAGATCTTGGGTCAAGTTGTGCTTTTTAAAAATATAACTATATCAAGACTGGGCATGGCGGCTCATACTTCTAATCTCAGCACTTTTGGGAGGCCAAGCTGAGAGCATTGCTTGAGGCCAGGAGTTTAAGACTAGCTGGGACAATGTAGCAAGATCTGAGTCTCCAAAAATTTTTAAAATAAAATAATAACTTTATTATTTTAACCATAATTCGACTTTAAAAGTTTGACTTTAACCATAAAGTTCATCCCTTTAAAGTATATAGAGTGTTGTTTTTAGAACTGAAGTTACACATTTAAATATGTATACTCTATTAATAAAGAAAAAATAGTTATTTTTTTGGAAAATATACAAAGGATGTTATCACAAACATACATGCACAATTAATAAAGGTTAACTATATGTCATAGTTACTCAATATTTGGTGACCTTACAGTTTCAGAAGAGGGGAAAATTTGCAGTGGGTTTAATGAGTGGATGAGAGGAAGTTTAGAAAGTAGAGACAATAAGTGTAGGCTGGGGTGAGGGTTGAAAAACTACATATTGGGTACAATGTTCACTATTTGGGTGATAACGTTAAGTAACTAGAAACTCTAACCTCAGCATTATGCAGTATATCCGTGTAGCAAACTTGCACATATACCCCCTGAATCCATAATAAAATATATGTATGTAAATAAAAATTAAAAAATAAAACCATGAACAAAATAAGTGTAGGCCATTTCTTCTGGTAATTTTGAATGAATAAGATCAGGGAAGGTTGGGTAAGTAGAAAGCACGGTCAAGGTTGAGATGAATAGATGAGCTGGAAAAGGTCTTTAAAAGTTGAAGCATTGAACTGTAATGTTTTGTCTGCTTTGGTATCATAAGTCTGTTCCAAGCCAATTACTGCTTTAGCTTTGATTATTCTTTTTTTTTTTTTGAGACAGTCTCGCTCTGTCACCCAGGCTGGAGTGCAGTGATGCAATCTCGGCTCACTGCAACCTCTGCCTCCTGGGTTCAAGTGATTCTCCTGCCTCAGCCTCCGGAGTAGCTAGGACTACAGGCGCGCACCACCACGCCCTGCTAATTTTTGTATTTTTAGTAGAGACGGGGTTTCACCATGTTGGTCAGGCTGGTCTCCAAGTCCTGACCTCGTGATCCACCCGCCTTGGCTTCCCACAGTGCTGGGATTACAGGCTTGAGCCACCACGCCTGGCCGGGTCGATAGGGGTTTTCAGCCTTACCTGCACATGCAAATCTCCTTTCCCTCTGTAATCCCCAAATTTAGACTAATTCTCTGTCTTTCAAGGTGAGTTGCCTTACTCTGTGTGGATTCAGGGTGAGGGAAACTTTTCTGCCAGTTTATGTCATTGAAGTACATGGAAGTTTATCAGGGAATTTCTAATAATAGTAAACTTAAAACGGAAGGCCTTGGAGTTGCAGTTGTTTACCAGAAGAGTTTGTGGCATTTTCTGCATACTTCTACACACCTCTTAACTCCCTTCCTAATATTATTGATAGAGACAGCTTTTTATCAAGTCACACATAGAATCTGCTACTCCCTTTCAATTCAAATCTGTTTGCTTCAATGACGTAACAGAAGGACCACTCTAGGTGGCTCCTTTCTACCTAGACATGCTCTTTTCTACCTAGACAAAAAAAGCCATCAGCCATTAGTAAATAGTAAACTATCAACCCAAATATTTGTTCTGCCTACCCAGGCACCCTACTACATAGAGGGGCTAGTTTAGGTTTTAGTTTGGTGACAAATTGTTTGTGTTGCATTGTATCAGGTTTTTTGTTTGTTTGTTTGTTTTTGAGGCAGAGTCTCTCTCTGTCCAGGCCCAGGCTGGAGTGCAGTGGAGAGATGTATTGGCTCACTGCAACCTCCATTTCCCGGGTTCAGGCGATTATCATTCCTCAACCTCCCGAGTAGCTGGGATTACAGGCGCCTGCAACCACGCCCAGCTAATTTTTGTATTTTTAGTAGAGATGGAGTTTCACCATGTTGGCCAGGCTGGTCTAGAACTCCTGACCTCAAGTGATCTGCCCTCCTTGGCCTCCCAAAGTGCTGGGATTACAGGCGTGAGGTACCATGCCCAGCCTGCTTGTATCAGTTTCTTTATGTCTCCACAGATTTTTTTTTTGTTTTCAGGGACATAAGTGGGGAGCATAGAGATATTTTGCTAGTGATCATCCTCTGGCGAAAGCATAGTTTGATTTCTGTGATGAGAATCTTGACCATATTCTATCCCTCTTAGAAGGGCAGAAATGAAACTGCCATATTACCCATAGATATCACTATTAAAGGCTTTCACAAATTTACTGAATGTGCACTTGGTGTGAATACCTCATTAATATTTTAAACATCTGCCATTCTTATTCTCTTAATGAGTAAAGTTCTTCAACAACCAGTACTTAGCTAAATATTACACAATACAATTTTCCCTTTCTTCATGTAATGGATGTAGTAATTTTTTTTTTTAGACGGAGTCTTGCTCTGTCACCAGGCTGGAGTGCAGTGGTGCAATCTCGGCTCACTGCCACCTCTGCTTCCCAGGTTCAAGCAATTTTCCTGCCTCAGCCTCCCGAGTAGCTGGGATTACAGGCACGCATCACCACACCCGGCTAATTTTTTTTTGTATTTTAGTAGAGACGGGGTTTCATATGTAGTAATATTTAAAGAACAAACTTCAAGAAAACTCTTGACTGTGAAATACTTTCAAACATAACAGTTGTCCCAGATTTGGCTAGAAGCTACCTTCCGTTTCCTTTTTTTTTTTTTTTGAGACAGATTCTAACTCTGTCACCCAGGCTGGAGGCGCCATCTTTGCTCACTGCACACTCTGCCTCCTGGCTTCAAGTGATTCTCATGCCTCAGCCTCCCACATTGCTGGGATTACAGGCGCATGCCACCATGACCGGCTAATTTTTGTATTTTTGGTAAAGACAGATTTCGCCATGTTGGCCAGGCTGGTCTCAGACTCCTGACTGACCTTAAGTAATCCCGTCTCAGCCTCCCAAAGTGCTGGGATTATAGGTGTGAGCCACCATGCCTGGCCTCTTCTGCATCCTGGTTGTTAACATGTCCCTACCATGTTTTGATGACATCCTTACTTTCTGTACAAGGTGTTCTCAGTTCATTTTATTATTTCCCCAGCCCAGTCCTGTGCCAGCCATTTCTCCTAGAGCCCTGGTTCTTTTTGCTGTAGAAAGGTATTCAGAAAAATATGGGTGTCAGGTGTGCTCGGCTACTGGGCCTGTTTTCGGTGAAGAATTAGTGTCTTAGTTCGTTTGCGCTACTATTAACATAATATATGAAGAACAGAAGTTTGTTTCCTTGCAGTTCTGTAGGCCTAGAAGTCCAAGCAAGACACTGGCATCATCATGAGTTACTTGGGAAGTTGAGGGCTTTCTTGCCACATGCTCACATGGCAGAGGGCCTGAGGGCAAGAGAGTGTGAACCCACACTCAAAAGCCCTTTTTACAGCTGCATTAATTCATTCATGGAGGCAGAGCCCCACTTCTGAGAACACTGTTGCATTGGGGATTAAGTTTCTTTTTTCCTTTTTTTTTTTTTTTTTGAGATGGAGCATCACTGTTGGTGTCCAGGCTGGAGTGCAATGGTGTGATCTCAGCTCACCGCAACCTCCGCCTCCCGGGTTCAAGCGATTCTTCTGCCTCAGCCTCCCTGAGTAGCTGGCATTACAGGCATGTGCCACCACACCTGGCTAATTTTGTATTTTTAGTGGAGATGGAGTTTCTCCATGTTGGTCAGGCTGGTCTCAAACTCCTGACCTCAGGTGATCCACCTGCCTCGGCCTCCCAGTGTGCTGGGATTATAGGCGTGAGCCACTGCACCCAGCCCAGGATTAAGTTTCTGATGCATGAATTTGGTGGGGAGGAAGCATTTAGACTATAGGAGTTAGGAAATATTTATAAGTAAGCATGTGTGTTTTGGATTTTGAAAATTTAGTATAAAAAAGAAAAACATTTGTTTCCAAAAAATTGGATTACATATTGAAGTGATGATGTTTAGGTATATTTTTTAAATATATTAATCTGTTTCTTTTCACATTTTTAATGTAACTACTAGAAAATTAAATTGCATTTAGCTCACATTATGTTTCTGTTGACCATCGCTAATTTAGAATATTCTATTAAAATGCTGTGAAAGTTGATGCTACAGTAAGTTTACTACTTCCTTTTAAAATATCTTAACACCTTCCTTTTGTGGTTTCTTGCATTAGCATCCTTTACAAGCCATAATTCTTTGCTGTTGCTGAACACAGAAATTTAAGATTGTTAAGAAAATTGGAATCCTCATCCTGTAAAATATTATCTTTTGTTATTTGCCAACATGTCCAGTAATCAGAAATGGCATTTCTTTATGGCTTTGTTCTTTGAGTACTTTAGTCATTGTTAAGAGAATACTAGAAGGGTTTACTGTAAATATCTTGAAATATTTGGTAAATATTTTGGTTTATTTCAGATAAACTGCTAGTGTGTGTTTGGAATACATTAAATGCATAAACTTAACTGCTTTATATTCTGTTTTTTTTTTTTTGGAGACGGAGTCTCGCTCTTCGCCCAGGCTGGAGTGCAGTGGTGTGATCTTGGCTCACTGCAACCTCCACCTGCTGGGTTCAAGCGACTCTCCTGCCTCCACCTCTTGAGTAGCTGGGACTACAGGCGCGTGCCACCGCGCCCGGCTAATTTTTTGTATTTTTAGTAGAGATGGGGTTTCACCGTGTTAGCCAGGATGGTCTTGGTCTCCTGTCCTGACCTTGCGATCTGCCCACCTCGGCCTCCCAAAGTGCTGGGATGACAGGCGTGAGCTACTGTGCCCGGCGTTTTATATTCTTTAGTAATTTCTGGCCATTGTGGCTCCTTAAGCTTGTTAATTAATTTAGTGTCCATATTCATATCTTAATGATACTGAGAAATAGTTTCAGTTGGTTTTTGGTGTCTGGCTCTTGCTTATGAAAGATAAACTGTTTGTAGTTCAGCTATTTATTAGCATTGAGTTTTTCTAGAAGCGTTACATTTTTTTGTTTTGAGATAGGATCTTGTTCTGCCCCCTGGGTTCAAGTGATTCTCCTGACTCAGCCTCCTCAGTAGCTGGGATTACAGGGGTGCGCCACCACGCCCAGCTAATTTTTGTATTTTTAGTAGAGACTGGGTTTCACCGTATTGGCCCAGTTGATCTTGAACTCCTGACCTCAGGTGATCTGCCCGCCTCGGCCTCCCAGTGTTGGGATTACAGGCGTGAGCCACTGCACCCAGCCTTAACTGATTTATTTTAATAAAGTTGTAATATATTTGAGGTGGCAAGACCATTCTCTTCAAACTGTTAATGGTAATTTTTTAAAATTATTTTTTATTTTTAGACTGGGTTACACACTGTCACCCAGGCTGGTCTTGAACTCCTAGGTTCAAACGATCCTCCTGTCTCAGCCTCCTGAAGTATTGGGATTACAGGCTTGAGAAACCCTCTTAATTTAATGACTATAGAAGCTTACTTTCTTTTTGCATAAGGGCCTTTGATAGTCATTGTTTATGGCTACAAATGAATTTGATTTTGACTAAATTATCTGAGTTATAAATTTCTTTTATTTCCACCTTTGTTATTGTAACCATCCTTAAATCATACACAAAAAAGATGCTTTAAAAAATTAGTAAAACACTCTCATTATAAAAGTTAGGAAATTAGAGGAGGAAAAAAGAAATAAAAAACCACCTGCAGTCAGTACCTTTATCCAGAGATAAGCGTTGTTACTATGTATGACATACTGGTTTCTGTGTGTTTGAACTCTGTTTTTATAGTTATCATTATATTGTATGGTTGTACAGTTTGCCTGTTTTACCACATAGCAAAAGCATTTTCCCATTTAAGAATTTGAGGTTTATAGATTAAAAAACAGCAAAATATTTGTACACAGTAATCAAAATGGGTGTGTGTGTATGTATGTATGTGTGTGTGTATCTATGTATAGGGGTGTGTGTATGTGTATGTATATATGTATGCCACCATACAGCAATGTAATTATGAGTATACATACGTATGCACACACATAGTTATGTTGCTGTGTGGTGGCATAATTTGCCAGATTTGCCGTAGAGGAAAACCATTTCCCACATTAAAATTTTGAAGTTATGTATAAAAAACACTCGAATTATTGAGTATATATTATTTTTTTAATTCTCAGTAAGAGAAAATTAGAATGTTTGTCCCACAGATGCAAACATTTAGTTAGAACTAAATCTAGTAAATTGATCATAAATACATTTGATCACTGTGAACAGAAGTTTAGAAGTCATGGTTGATATATGACAAAGCTAAATTAGTCTTCTCACTTCCAGCCTTTGTTCAGAGATTTGCAAGAAAGTGCATTTACTGCTTCGCATATAATTTGGGGTATTATCAGAACATTATAATTCAGTAGTTTGTTTTTAGAACAGTGGTACTGTGTGGTTCAGAAATTTGTAAAAGCCAAGTATTAGGGGCTTGAATAACATTACATTGAACATTCTTTAAGGCGGCTGGTCTCACACCTGTAATCCAGCACTTTTTGG
Organism: Rhinopithecus bieti; assembly: GCF_001698545.2. NCBI lineage: Eukaryota > Metazoa > Chordata > Mammalia > Primates > Cercopithecidae > Rhinopithecus > Rhinopithecus bieti. The sequence goes on along the minus strand of NW_016819136.1, from coordinate 2,404,819 downwards.
GCAGGCCAAGGCGGGCGGATCACTGGGAGGGTCAGAGTTAAAGACCAGCCGACCAACATGGAGAAACCCCGTCTCTTGCCTAAAAAATACAAAATTAGCTGGGCGTCGGTGGCGCATCCTGCTAATCCCAGCTGACTCGGGGAGCTGAGGCAGGAGAATTGCTTCGAACCCAGGAGGCAGAGGTTGTGGTGAGCTGAGATCACGCCATTACATATTCGCAGGGCCCTGGGCGAACAAGAGCAAAACTCCCGTCTCAAGAAAAAAAAAAAAAAAAAAAAAAAAAAAAAGGCTTCTAAGTTCTTTGAGGAAGTTTAGTTTCGTATATTGACTAAGCTATAGGGGGAAAACCTTAGTGTGCCTTTTCCACTTCCTACCCTCTCAAGATATCCCAAGTCGGCTTCCTTTATTTAAACTGTTAAATCTACTCTAGAGCATACCAAAGATATTTTGAAAATATAGGAAATTCTTAATGCATTTAAAAGGAACTACTTCCCAGTTTTTTCCCATCGTAGAAGTAATTCCTCAGAGATATCTTAGGAAACAAGGAAAATAAAACCAAAATAACCCCACTGAAGTTTCATCAGAAAAGACAATGTCGATATATGATTTAGAATGTTGGCCTGTTCCCTTTCATGATGGATTTTAATATTTATTCACCAAATGTTTATTGTACTCCTATGTGCTTGAGGCTGTCTTAGGTAGCAAATAGAGAAAAAATTCTGCCTTCGTGAAACTTGTGTTTTAGTGGGATCATAGATGTATGTTTGCAATTTTATATCCTGAAAATTTTATAATTCAGTGTAACATAAGAATTAGTATAAATATTTTTAATAGCTGCTTGACAGTTCCTTATGTGCATATACCATAATTTCCTTCGTTTCCCTGCAGTGTTAGGTATTGTTATTTTTTCTATTGTAAATATAGTGGGCTAGGGTCTTACTCCACAGGGTTGTAACCATGAAACAATATTTTATGAAAACCAAATGTAATCTGTGTTGTATCCTTACCTAATTGAATTGGCCATTATTTCCCTGTACAAATCTTCCTCCCCCATATCCTTGGTGAACTTCATACATTCTATCAGGAAAGGGCTTTCCTGCAGTCTTTCACCTACACCGCTTGTCATTGACATGCCCGTTTATGTAAGTCTGGAAGGTTTCTTTAAGGCCTTGTTACAGAGAATATTGGGTAATAGGATCTTTGCATAATGTTCCAAAGGAAAGTTTTTACCATTATTGTCTCTCCATTGTCCTCCCTTCTCCCTGCAGCTCACAAGGAGGATGAGTGTATTGATCTTGTCTGGATGAATCCTCTAATCCCTTCCTTTCCTCCAGCATCTACCTCTCAAACTCCGTTCTCATCCCCTCCCTCTTGAATATAATCCAGCCAAACTCCTTTGTTTGGGCCTGGACTTTCTCAGACAGAAGCCAGCTGAGGAGACTGTCTTCTAATTGCTAGTTCTAAAACAACAGTCTTGAGGCTAGAGGCCCACAAGGGCTTGGAATAGGAGAAGGGAATTTACCTACTTAGCCTTGTGAACAAAACACTTATTAATACCTCAGATTTCACTGTTTAGAACTATTTTCTTAGGATTAAATTTCAGAAATGGAATTACTGGTTCTAAGGGCATGAACATTTAAATACTTTCTATTCATTGTAAGATTGTTTTCCAAAAGAGTTATATAGATTTTCAGTGACCCAAGTGAGAGTTCTTATTTTACTAACCCTATTTATCAATACTATTAAATATTTCATAAACTATAGTTTATGTCTGCAGAACTTTCCCCCACATGCTTTGATAATAATAACTAATTGTATTTCCTCTGTTGTCTTTTGGTATATTTTTGCCTTCAGATGCTTTTCTCCCCTAACCAATTTTCATAAGTTCCTTATATCAGAATGAATCCTTTTATATTTTCTGCAAATATTTTTCAATGGCGAGAATTTAATGTCAATAGTATAGCACTGTTTATACCATCAAATTGGTTAATCATCTTAATTCTGTTTTTCTTTTTTTCATTTAAGTATAGTGAACCTTATCTCTGAACTTGATAGGTGAATTTCTTGTATTTTATCTTCTTGCTATTGGTATTTAAAATTGATTTATCTTCATGGATATTTTTACGTTATAGTATTAAAATCTAAAATTGAACTTAGTATACAAAAAATAGATTTTTAAAATGTTTATGCTAGCTCCTTATCAATGTTTAAAATTTTACTTTTGCAGTTACAGTAATGGTTATTCCCTTATTTCTGTATTTACTAGTAGAGAGTAAATGAAGACATTACTGAATACAATAAGATAAATGGCATATCAAGTAATAGTCTTTCTTGTAACACAAATGAGTTCTTAGATCAGTTGTCTTTAAATTTGTCTTGTTATGGCAAGTTGTGTTTTTAATGGCAACTTTTTTTAGGGCCTAATGTAAAGTTTGATCAAAAGTTTGGCGTGTAATCCCAGCACTTTGGGAGTCCAAGGCGAGAGGATCACTTGAGACCGAGAAGTTGAGACCAGCCTGTGCAACATAGCAAGACCTCATCTCTGCAAAAAAATTAACATATTAGCTGAGTGAGGTGGTACGTGCCTGGAGTCCTAGCTGTAGTTCAAGGCTGCAGTGAGCTATGGTCGTGCCACTGCACTCTAGCCTGGGCAGTAGAGCAACACGTTGTCTCAAAAAAAAAAAGTTTGAACGGTGTATGTTTGAAGGACTTTTGTTCTCAAAATGGTGAGAAAAGGGTGGCGATTTGATAATATTTATGAAGCACTGTGTTTTATGTATATTCTCATATATTCTTGTGTCACTTGAATAAGGTATTAGTCCCATTTTACAGGGTGAAGAGACTGAAATGAAATAATTTGCCAAACTTACATTCAACAAACATAGAAGTGGGAGTGGAGCCTAGATCATTCTTGTTTGTTTGTTTTTCATTTTTGTTTTAAAAGCTGAGCATGCTTCTCTTCAAACGTCATAATTACCTTGTAGTGCACATTAAAACTAATAGGTCAGGTTGTCTGTGACCCCAAAGACAATAAAGACAGGATCTCATTCTGTGGCCCAGACTGGAGTTGAGTGGCAGGATCATGGCTTACTGCAGTTTTGGACTCCTGGGCTCAAGCAGTCCTTCCCCTTTAGCCTCCCAAGTAGCTGGGACTACAGGCATGTACCATCATGCCTGGCTAATTTTTCCAATTTTTTGTAGAGATGGGGTCAAGCTGTTTTGCCCAGGCTGGTCTCGAACTCTTGGCCACAAGTGATCCTTTGCCTCAGCCTCCCAACGTGCTGGGATTATAGGTGTGAGACACTGTGGTCTTTTTCAGTTTTTAAGCTTCTGTTTGTTGTTACATTTTAAAAATGTGAAGTTAAAGTCAGATCTCTCTGTGTGTGTGTGTGTGTGTGTGTGTGTGTGTGTGTGTGTGTGTGTGTGTTTGTGTTTCTTGAGACAGAGTCTCACTTTATTGCCAGGCTGGAGTGCAGTAGCGTGATCTTGGCTCACTGCAACCTCCACCTCCCGGATTCAAGCGATTCTCCTGCCTCAGCCTCCCGAGTAGCTGGGACTACAGGCGCCTGCCACCACGCCTGGCTAATTTTTTGTATTTTTAGGAGAGATGGAGTTTCACCATGTTGGCCAGGATGGTCTTGCTCTCTTTACCTTGTGATCTGCCCACCTCGGTCTCCCAAAGTGCTGAGGTTACAGGTGTGAGCCACTATGCCTGGCCCAGATCTCAATGTGTTCTCACTCTATATGGTATTTGTACCTGGGCTGGTGCTTTGGGAGAGAAGTTGCATTGTATGGTTGTTCAAGAACTTCTAAGAGACAGTAAAAGAAAATTAGGATTTATTATAAATTAGAATGTGAACTATAAAGAAATGACCCATAATGCTATGTTTGAGTCATAATAACCGACTAGAGTGTTTACGAAGACTTTTTCACACAGAGTAGGTATTCATTCAGAAGTGTTGAAGATAAATAGACTCTGTACTAAATGAGCTCTTGGTCCCTTTATTGTTACTATTCTGTGATTTATTGAGAATTATGTGTATATTTAAACTCACTCCATGATGTGCAGTGTTAACTTTTTAGTTACTTTTCTTATTGGATAAAATTAGTCAGCATCCAGAGCGAGAGTCCGTCTCAAAAAAAAAAAAATTAGCATCTGTGCTTATCATTTGGAGGGTTTTTTGTTTGTTTGTTTTTTGTTTTTTTTTTGAGATGGAGTCTCACTCTGTTGCCAGGGTGGAGTGCAGTGGTGCGATCTCGGCTCACTGCAACCTCTGCCTCCTGGGTTCAAGCAATTCTGGTACCTCGGCCTCCCGAGTAGCTGGGACTACAGGCGCACGCCACCACGCCCAGCTAATTTTTGTATTTTTAGTAGAAACGGGGTTTTACCATGTTGACCAAGATGGTTTCGTTCTCCTGACATCGTGATCTGCCTGCCTCAGCCTCCCAAAGTGCTGGGATTACAGGTGTGAGCCCTGCACCCAGCCTGGAGTTTTTAAGTAGCTGAAGAATTAGATTTGTTTTTATGTGAAAGATATGATTTTGTCATAGAGTTAGGCACTTGTGTTACTTTGGACCAAACGTAGTCTGCTAGAATTTTGAGATAGAGCTAGATATGTAGATACGATCTACCATGGAACTATAATTCGGCTATGTAATTTCTTAAGTGTTAGTGTATTATGAACTGGGAAGCATTTGAAGAGAAACAGTGAAAGCAAAGCTCCTGGTATTTTTCATGAAATGACAAGTGGTAAATAGTATCTGTTAAAGTTCACTGTAGTTGCTCAGTGAAACACATCATACATGGTAGCTATTTAAGAAAAATAACTTACCACAGACTCAGGAAACTTTACAGTGTTTGACTTCCAACAATTTACAGTATTTATCGTCTGTCTTTGTTTGCTGTTCAGATATGGTAGATTTGTTATATTAAACACAATAGTGGTAAATGTGACTCTAAAACATAATCCAAAACTTTGGCAATGGATGCCTTGTTACTTACGTTAGAAGGACTTTACACCTCACTTTGTATTTAGTGCTCTAGCTATCAAATCTATAAGTAGTAGCTGAGTCCTGGTTACTTAAATGATTTAAATGATGATATTTTCACCTAAAAGGACTCATTTACCAACCTAAGCAATTTTCACCTCTTTGCTTATAATTAGGGTTAAATTTTGCTTAAACTGTTTACTTGACCTGTGGGAAACCAGAAGAAGGCTACTCCCTTATACTATTGAATATTTAGAATTTTAATACCCGTGATTGTGGTTTGATGTTTCAGTTTTAAAAGGCATTGAAAATCTTGAAATTTATGTAAAATCATCTTTTTAATTTTTTTATTAATTGTTTTTTCTTTTTCCTTTTTCTTTCTTTTTTTCTGAGATGGAGTCTTGCCCTGTCACCCAAGCTAGAGTGCAGTGGCGCGATCTCGGCTCATTGCAACTTCTACCTCCCGGGTTCAAGCAGTTCTCCTGCCTCAGCCTCCTGAGTAGCTGGGATTACAGGCACGCCACCATGCCTGGCTAATTTTTATATTTTCAGTAGAGATGGAGTTTCACTATGTTGGCCAGGCTGACCTCGAACTCCTGACCTCAATTGATCCACCCGCCTGAGCCTCCCAAAGTGCTGGTATTACAGGTGTGAGCCACTGCACCCTGCCAATGGTCTTTTTTTTTTTTTTTTTTAAAGTAATTCATAGAAATTGGAATGAAATATCTATCTTGCTAACAGTCATTGTTATTAGAGTTTGAGATTATGAGTGACTTATTAAAATATAAAATTATAAGGACAGGACATGTAACTAGAACAAAAATTTTAAATTCTTAGTAATACTGGTAGTAGTTATTAATACAGGTGTGACTTTTGTCTCATGTTCTTTCTGGCGAACACCACCACAGGGTCACAGTAAGGTTCTAAAAATATGAGCAAAAGCTGGTACTACCAGGAAATTCAAATTCCATACCTAGGAATCTCAGAACTCGGGGAGGAATAAACATTACAGAGGAAGCAAACAATAATGGGGAGTATTGTTTGGGAAATAAGAAATTAAGAATTTTACTGCTCTAAAATGTAAAAGTAAAACAGATGAAGTCTGGATTTTCTTTTGTTTTTACAAAGTTCAGTGGGAGAGCATTCTCTTCTGTTAAAATTGCCACTAATTATGTGTTTTTTATAAATCATGTTGTCTACTTTTCTCCAAAAGAGTTGAATAATGTACTCGTTTTCATAACATTTTAGAAAATGAGTAAATTTTGGCAGTTATTTTATTTGAGATGTGAGTGGTATTCGCTTTCAGATTTCTAATTCCCTGTTGGGAAAGTAATTTAGGTTATGTTGCTGTGACTATAATATTAAAATGCACAGATACATTATAAATTCCCTTTCACTTAATTTTCTTTTCTTTTCTTTTCTTTTCTTTTTTTGAGACATAGTTTCACTTTGTCGCCCAGGCTGGAGTGCAGTGGCGCGATCTGGGCTCACTGCAACCTCTGCCTCCTGAGTTCAAGCAATTCTCCTGTCTTAGCCTCCTGAGTAGCTAGGATTACAGGTGTGTGCCACACCTGGCTAATCTTTGTATTTTTAGTAGATACGGGGTTTCACCATATTGGCCAGGCTGGTCTCAAACTCCTGACCTCAAGTGATCCACCTGCCTCAGCCTCCCAAAGTGCTGGGATTACAGGTATGAGCCCTGTGCCTGGCTCCTTTCCCTTAATTTTCTGAAAGAAAAATTCACATACAGCCATGTGAATTGACTGGACTGTGAAATTAAAATAGTGGATTTTTTTGGTCTTTATACTGCAAGTTTGAGAAATAAAGAATAAAGCATTTTATTTGTGGATGCAAAGAACTCTGTACCTGACTCAGCTTCCTTTTTCTCTTGCCTGCATTTTTTGTGTACTTCACTGACTTGATTAGACATCGTAAGGCTCGGTACCTCTGCCATTCCCAATGTTAAGCAATTTTTTAATATTTGGAATTTGGTGGATAATCATTAACAGAGTTGCTTAAAGGGTAATAATGTTATTTTCTTTATGGAAATAATTTGAGGCACCTTCTCAGGGGTTCTTTGCAAGTAATGTTATGAGTTTATTATGGATATTTAGGAAAGAGGATGTGGAAACAAACCTGTACTTGTAGTATGAAGCTATGATAATCTGCCCCATCTTTGTCTAATTCTGTTTTAACTTCTCTCCTTAACATGTTTCTCTTCTTACTGACTCAGTTGTCAGTGAAGATTTATTTATCAGGAGATGGGAATGGAGTATTTTGGATATACTTCAAGTTTTGAATGATATCTGTTAAAATACATATAATGTTTTAATAGTGAGGTACACTGATCACAGAAATATGGTCTGATTTAACTTGATTTTGTAGTACTTTGCTTCTAAGTTTAGACAGATGATAGAAATTCACGAAAATTTCAGTCATAGTTATGGCCACAGTTATGCATTCCCAAAGGAAGTGTGTTGCATTCCTAAGTACAGTGTGTTGCATGCACTACTGAGCATAATGGGAAAAGAAAAGTGCTATAAAATCCTAAGTACCAAGTAACTAGCTAGAAAAAGCTTTTAATGGGAGAGCTGGCATGGTCATTAATCTGGTAGAATAGTATTTGAGGAAACAGTTGCATGTGTTAAGCTGCAGTTTCTTTTGGTTATTGAAAACCAAATAGGAAATTCTGAATTAATACTTACATGCTAAAGTGTCTTTGTGGAGCTTATTTTGAGCATTAGAGTGGGAGACTTAGTTCTAATGCAAACTATAGAAGAATGACCTTGGGTAAGTTTGTTGTCTAATTAGTAAACTGAGTGGTAGAATTGGATAATCCAGTCAGCTTTAGGCCCATGCCTTAAAAATACGCTTCTTACTCTCTCACAGTCAAAAAGAGTACAGTCTGATACTCTTGGTACAGTCTGATTCCTGCAAAACCCCTCCAGTTACTGAATGTATAGTAGTTTGCTATAGACAGACTACTTTGCATGGCTTTCAAACCTTTCTGAGACTCATTTTAAGAAATACATTTACATTGTGACTTAGTATATGCACACATAAAAAGAAGAAAGTTTCACAAAATAGTTTCCTTACTAGCGATGAGCCGTTTTTTGTTTTATTTCATTAACAACAACAACAAAAACTGTTAACCATCTTTTTGTTGGGGTTGCACTACTGTCCAGTGAGCACATAGTGAGGGCAGTACTGCTGAGGCCTATACAACATGCCTGCATCATCTAGAGCTTTGCTTTACCTTGGTACTATTTTGGAAAATGAAAACTGCTTTTCCACAGGGGAAAAAACTGTTTACTGCCCACTCTTTGAAAAACGTTTTCCTCAGAGCATAAACTTGAAGCTTTCGATCCTTTTAACCACTTAATTAAATCATTTGGTAAGTTGTTGATAGCTATTTGCCACAAAATGAAAATATAGTGGCCATATGAATTTTAGCTCCTGTCATTGTTCATTTTTCATAACATAAGCTCTGAACACAGTGTTCCTTCTTAGAAAGGAACAAACGATTATGATTTTGTGTAACAATTGAAGTTAGGTGTGTTTGAAGTTTTATAATTGCTGGTCTTCATTAGATAAATTATAATTAAATGATCTGTTAATTAAATGATCTGTTTTATTTTTGCTTTTTGTTTAGTCTCTTATTAATAGGCACAATACTGGCATTAGCTATAACACAAACCAATGGCACTAAAATCTTCAGAACCTTTTGGATTTGAGTTTTGAAAGATATTTTGTGGAGACTACAGATTTAATTTTAAAGTATAAATGTGTTCTTATTTTAAACAAATGGGCTTTATATTTTGTGTTCTAACGATTGAGATAACTTTTTTTTGAGAACTTAAATTAAAATTCCCAGTTTTCTCTAGTTCTGTCAGATTTCTTTGTTCCCCCTCCCCAGTGGTTGAGTTCTTATGGGATTTGTGGCTTATTTTTAAAATCTAATGATTAAAATGAAGTTTTCTGGCAATATTAATATTTGTATGAATCTGGATATCCTACTCACTTAACTTCTAAGCCTTTTTCTTCATCTGAAAATGATAATTTTGTATACTTGGCTGGATTATTTTAAGTAACAAATAACAAAAAATGTGGTAGACTAACAGTACAGTTTGAAGTTTCATATAATTTTAAATCATTGTCATAGACTGACTTTGGAAAGTGAGTTCTGAGATTTTTGGTCTGAAGTGACCCTGAAAGTTTATGACCTAATTGTCATTTTATTAGGCCTGAGTGTGAATGTTGCATTTGAGAGAAAATAGTGTGGAAGTAGTTACATTGCTGCATGCCTGATCTAGCAAGTCCCTAACAGTGCCACTAAGCTGTCCTGTAGTACATCTTACTTAGTTCTCTCAATAGCTACATAGTATGTTGTCATTCCTGTTTTATAGATGAGAAAACCAAGGCAACTAGTTGATAGAATAATTTTTCCAAAATCAGAGATCTAATCTTAGAAGGTGTAGTTGAATAACATGGGATTTATTACTCTGGGGTTCCTGAGTCTATGAATTAATGGGAATTTTGAAATCTAATTGAAATCCAAGGAGAAAGTGATAGAAATAAAATTGTAGTGAGCGATATCAGCTCACTGCAACCTCCACCTCCCAGGTTTAAGCGATTCTCCTGCCTCCACCTCCCGAGCAGCTAAGATTACAGGCATGCACCACCACCCCTGGCTAATTTTTGTATTTTTATAGAGATGAGGTTTTACCGTGTTGGCCAGGCTGATCTCGAACTCCTGACCTCAAGTGATCCACCTGCCTCAGCCTCCCAAAGTGCTGGGATTACAGACATGAGCCACTGCGCCCAACCTAGTTTAAATTTTCTAGTGGCCACATTTAAAAAAAACAGGTGGAATTAATTTGGTAATATGTTTCATATAACCCAGTGTATCCAAACATTGTTTCTTTTTTTTTTCTGAGACAGAGTCTTGCCCTGTCACCCAGGCTGGAGTGCAGTGACTGGTGTACAACCATGGCTTACTGCAGCTTCAAACTCCTGGGCTTAAGCAATCCTCCGGCCTTAGCTTTCCAAGTAGCTGGGACTACAAGCATGTGCCACCACACTCTGCTAATGTTTAAATTTTTTTTTTTTTTTTTTTTTTTTTTTTTATTTTTTTTTTTTTTTTGAGGCGATGCGGAGTCTCGCTCTGTCCCCCGGACGGGAGTGAAGGGGACAGATATCCGGTCTCTGAAAGCTCCGCCTCCCGGGTTCACGCCATTCTCCTGCCTCAGCCTCCCGAGTAGCTGGGACTACAGGCGCCCGCCACCTCGCCCGGCTAGTTTTTGTATTTTTAGTAGAGACGGGGTTTCACCGTGTTAGCCAGGATGGTCTCGATCTCCTGACCTCGTGATCCGCCCGTCTCGGCCTCCCAAAGTGCTGGGATTACAGGCTTGAGCCACCGCGCCCGGCCTTAAATTTTTTTTATAGAGACAGAGGGGGTCTCACTATATTGCCCACACTGGTCTCGAACTCCTGGCCTCAAGTGATCCTCCCGCCTCAGCCTCCCAAAGTGCTGGGATTATAAGTGTGAGCCACCATCCTGGCCTAAACATCTTTCAGCACATAATCAATATAAAAATTATAAAGATACTATATATTCTTTTCTATTACATCTTCAAAATCTGTTGTGTGTTTTACATTTAACATATCTCAGTTCACACCAGCAACATTTCAGTGAAGTACTCAATAACCATACTTGGGGCCAGGCATGGTGACACATACATGCCTGAATCCCAGCACTTTGGGAGGCTGAGGTGGGAGGATTGCTAGAGCCCAGGAGTTTGAGACCAGGCTAGGCAACAAACCAAGATGCTGTCTCCACCGAAAAAATAAAACATTATCCAGTGGCATGTGCCTGTAGTCCCAGCTATTTGGGAGGCTGAGGTTGGAGGATTGCTTGAGCCGAGGAGCTTGAGGCCACAGTGAGCCATGATCGTGCCACTGTACTCCAGCCTGGGCATCAGAGCAAGATTCCCATCTCTAAATAAATTGTATTTTATTTATTTTATTTTTACAGCCCAGATGTGTGAATCTTGAGGGAATTTTTTTTAATTGTCTAATGGCTACGATTACTGGACAACTCAATTTCTGAATGCCAAGTACCTCTCGTTAAACTGTTCTTCAACAACCTTTCCCTACCATCTCAAGAAGTTGGTGATAAAAATTATCAGTAATGAATTGGAGTTTTAAAATTTTTGCCTTTGATGTAATTGTGTCTTATTTTATAATATGCTAGCATTTAATATGAATATTTTTGTTGACATTTATTTCTTAAAATAGCATTATTGAAGTATAATTGACATAATAAAATGTACATATTTAAAAGGTACAAATTTAATTAGTTGTCCACATCCATGAAACCATCACCACAGTCAAGATATTTATTACTATTTTCCTGAAGTCTTCTTTCCTAGTTGTGTAAATCTCCTGTGTCTACATTAAAACTTTTAGATATCCTTCTTTTTTGGAGATAACCTCTCTTAAACTTCTAAACTTCACCATTTGTACCGGTTGCATTCTAGGTTGTTGTTTAGGTTGGGGATCTTCATTCATTCTCATTTTGGAGATTCTTCTTACATCTAACTGATTTTTGATCCTGCTTCCAGAATCCCATTTCATTCTGTTTCTTGGTCTCCTCATTTGTGAAAGAATAACTTCATAACTCTTTGAGAAAAGTCATTTGGGAGATAACTATATTTTTGAGAACTTACATGTCTGAAAATATCTTCCTTCATCTTCCTTTCCCTTTCCTCTTTAATAGGTAGTTTGGATAACAAATTCTAGATTGGAAATAATTTATTTCAGAATTTTAAAGACATTCATTCTGTTTTCTTCTAGCTTCCGGTACTGCTGTTAAAAGTCTGAGGCTAGTAGGATTCTCTGTTCCCTGTAACCTATTTTTTTTTTCCTCTGGAAGTTTTCAGGTTTTTTGTCTTGTCCTCAGCGTTTTGAAATTTCAGCAGTGTGCCTTGGTATGGGTATTGTGGCTTTCTGTCTGGAAACTCACTGGCCATCAATTCTGAAAATTTACCTTCTACTCATTTCATTTCTTGCCCTCTGTTTTTATGTTACCCCTTCTAGAACTCCTGTTACATATATGTTGGTTCTCCCACACGAATGGTCTAATAGCCATCATTTTCTCCCCGCCCCTCCACTCCCCTGAAATGGAGTCTTGCTCTGTCACCCAGAGCTGGAGTGCAATGCTGTGATCTTGCCTCACTGTAACCTCCGCCTCCCAGGTTCAAGCAGTTCTGCCTCAGCCTGCCGAGTAGCTGGGATTACAGACGCCCACCACCACACCCAGCTAATTTTTGTATTTTTAGTAGAGATGGGGGTTTCACCATGTTGACCAGGCTGGTCTCAAACTCCTGACCTCGTGGTCCACCCGCTTCGGACTCTCAAAGTGCTGGGATTACAGGCGTGAGGCACTGCGCCCAGCCTGTCCATATCTTTTTCTCCTTTTTTTCACATTATTTTTTGGTTTTGTTTTCTATGAGATTTCCTAATGGAAAATCATGGCTTGATCATCCTATTGAGTTTCATTTTTGCCATTATATATTTTTAACTTCCAAGAGATTTTTTTTTTCTTTTTTTCCTTTTTTTTTTTGAGACGGAGTCTCA
>NW_016819136.1:2383765-2389941 GCF_001698545.2 Rhinopithecus bieti | reverse complement strand
TTGAGACGGAGTCTCACTCTGTCGCCCAGGCTGGAGTGCAGTGGCCGAATCTCAGCTCACTGCAAGCTCCGCCTCCCGGGTTCACGCCATTCTCCTGCCTCAGCCTCCCGAGTAGCTGGGACTACAGGCGCCCGCCACCTCGCCCGGCTAGATTTTGTATTTTTTAGTAGAGACGGGGTTTCACCGTGTTGGCCAGGATGGTCTCGATCTCCTGACCCCGTGATCCGCCCGCCTTGACCTCCCAAAGTGCTGGCATTACAGGTGTGAGCCACCGTGCCTGGCTTTTTTTTTTTTTTTTTTTTTTTTTTTTTTTTTTTTTCATTTTAATAGCCTCTTGTTAATGTATACAAGATTTTCTCCTCTTAGAGGGTTTTTTCCCTTCTCAAAGTTTTCACTTCCTTTCATAGCTTCTGCTTTTCCTTTTTTTCTTTTTCTTTTTTTTTTTTTGAGACGGAGTCTCGCTCTGTCTCCCAGGCTGGAGTGCAGTGGCCGGATCTCGGCTCACTGCAAGCTCCGCCTCCCGGGTTCACGCCATTCTCCTGCCTCAGCCTCCCGAGTAGCTGGGACTACAGGCGCCGCCACCTCGCCCGGCTAATTTTTTGTCTTTTTAGTAGAGACGGGGTTTCGCCATGTTCGCCAAGATAGTCTCGATCTCCTGACCTCGTGATCCGCCCCCCTCAGCTTCCCAAAGTGCTGGGATTACAGGCGTGAGCCACTGCGCCTGGCCTGCTTTTCCTTTTTTTCTGAGACGAGATCTTGCTCTGCTGCCCAGGCTATAGTGCAGTGGCGTGATCACAGTTGGTTGCAGCTAGTTCACTGGAACTCCTGGGCTCCAGTGAATCTGACACCTCAGCCTCCCAGCTAGCTGGGCCTACAGGCGCCCGCCACCATGCCCAGCTAATTTTTTAAAAAGTTTTTTCTAGAGATGAGGTCTTGCTGTGTTGCCCAAGCCTGTTTCAAACTTCTGGGCTCAAGCAATCCTTCCACCTCAGCTTCCCAAAGTGCGGGGATTACAGACATGAGCCACCACATGACTCTGCGTTTTCCAGATTCCTTTTTTTGGTTGTTGTTGTTTGTTACTGATTTTAGTTGCTCTTTAATTTTATTTATTTTTTTGCTTCCCTTGTCGATTGGATGCTCTTTAATTTTAAAAGCTTTATTCAAGTAATCCCATGAGCCTTGGTTGTCGCTTTTGAGTTGGGCACTGAAAACTGTGAATGGGGTTTCCTGATTGTGGGGCTCACTGTAATCTGTGCTGTTCTGGCATCTTACAAAATGCAGATGTTGGGATCTTTAGATCTGTTCATTTATGCTACTCAGAACCCTCGTTTTATACGCCAAAGTATAACTTATGCTTTATGTGATTTCTACTTTAGAGATTTTATTAAAACTTTTTGTTTATAGTGTAATGTATGGTGTTTGAAAAATTAAAACTATGTTTATTTGAAAATGGTATATTCTATTAAGGGGAAAATTCTGTATTTGTTAATTGTATTGCTTAAATCTCATATATTTTTGTTGCATTAGACTACTTGATTAGCTGATATTTGATAAACGTGTCAGCCCTATAAAATAATTGTGGATTTGTCAATTTCTGTATTTCTAACAGTTTTTATGTTACATATTCATAGCTTTATATTTAGGCTGGGTTAAGCATGAATGTTATATACTTAAATAGTTGCACTTTTTATCAATATAAAATATGCAGCATTTTCTTAAATAATTCTCTTTGCTTAACACATTCCTTTTTTATATTGTCATTCTTTTTTCACATTTGTCTTACTTGTACCTATATCTTACTTTTTTTTTTTTTTTGAGACAGAATTTCACTCTTGTTGCCCAGGCTGGAGTGCAATGGCATGATCTTGGCTCGCTGCAACTTCTGCCTCCAGGGTTTAAACGACTCTCCTGTCTCAGCCTCCTGAGTAGCTGAGATTATAAGCTCCCGCCACTAGGCCTGGCTAATTTTTGCATTTTAGTAGAGATGGGGTTTCATCATGTTGGTTAGGTTGGTGTCGAACTCCTGACCTCAGGTGATCCACCCACCTCAGCCTCCCAAAGTGCTGGGATTACCAGTGTGAGCCACTGTGCCCGGCCCTTTATCTTTTTTATGTCAGTTTAATTTTGATGTGTTTCTTATAAATAAACAGTGTTTAGCTAGACTTTTTTTAAAAGCCTGTTCCATGGGTTTTTTGGAAGAGAGAACTTTAACGTATTCACATTTGTGGTAATAATTGGTATGTTTGGAGTTGGTCTTCCTGCCTTCTGTGTGTTTTGTTTCTGCCTTGTCTTTCTTAGATAGATTTTCTTTGCATTTTACACCTAGTAGTCTGTGTTTCATGCAGTTTTCGTTATTTAAGTGACTTAAATGAAATTATGTAATTTTCATTATTTTTTAAAACACCTACACTTTAGACTGTAAATCTGCTTTTAAAAAATAACATTATTTCTCTACTTGCATAGGTGATATTGTGGAATGGCAAAGCACAGACTCTAGAACAAGGCAGCTTATGTTTACATCTTGGCTTGGCTTTGCCACTTTTTTGTTGTAATCCTCTTGTGCATCCATTTCTTTTTTGGTTAAAGTAGAAATGGGGTCTCACTATTGCTGATCTGAAATTCTGGGCTCAAGTGATCCTCCTGCCTCAGCCTCCCAAAGTGCTAGGATTTCAGGCGTGAGCCACCAAGCCGAAGTAGGTACTTACTTCACAGAGGTGTTACTGAGTTTCAATATGTTAATATATGTAAAGCACCAGAACAGGGTCTGGAAGTCAATAAATGTTAGCTATTATTATTAGGTGTCGTTATTAACAAAAGCTTGAAACTACATTATTAGCGTAGTTTCTCTGGGTTCCTGTGTTTAATGCTTGCCTGGGTCTTAACCCATATTAGCTTTCTGTGCATTTAAAAAAATTCTTTCTTTTTGTAAGTTGATTTTCATTATTCTTACACACTTTAATGTATGTAGCCTGCTCTGTTATAAAGACCGTCTGTCTTCTGCTAGGCTGAGGATCTGTGCATTTCCACTCTTTCTCCATCTCAGGACAGGCACAACAAAAAAATGTTAAAAGCTTGAATGTTGTCATTGATATATGGATGCTTTACATGGCAGGTGTGTGTGTGTGTGTGTAGTGTTAGTGTGAAAAATGGTATCAGGTTTCTCCAAGGCAACAAAACCATTAGAAGATTTTGTATATAACAGATAGATATTACATGTCATTTCCAGGAATTAGCTTACTTGGTTGTTGGGGCCGGCAAGTCTGAAATCTGTCTTCTGGTTGAGCTGGCCATTGAGTTGGGAACTCTAGGACAGGAGCTGATGCTGCAATCTTTAGCCAGGATTTCTCAGGAAATCCCAGTTTACTGTGTTGTAAGTGATTACATGAGACCCACCCACATAATTGAAGGTAGTCTCCCTTACACGTAGTCAGCTGATTGTAGGTTTAACCACATCTACAAAAATACCTTTATAGCAACACCTAGTTAGTGTTTGATAGAATAATTGAGTATTGTAGCAAAATTGTAACATAAAACTAACCATCATAGATGGGTATATTGTTTCATGATAGATTGTCCTTCACATCAGCTTCTTGAAATAAAAAAAAGCTATTGCGTGTGATACTATATGGAAATTAAACATTGTCCATATTTTTAGTAAAATAATTTATAGTTATATTCTGCTAACAAGAGATCAACTTACACACTAATGGATCATATTTCTAAAAGTTTGTGAGTTGTTTGTTGACTTAAGTGAAAAAGGCCTATAATTCCAGTACCGGAAATGATTGTTCCCAGAATAACCAGCAAAAACTGATACCCAGACAGTATATCTGAAATATATTACATATGGAAAACATATTTAAAAATGGAAGTGAGAGGACCAGGCAAGATGGCTCACGCCTGTAATCCCAGCACTTTGGAGGCCGAGGCAGGTGGATCACAAGGTCAGGAGTTCGAAACCAGCCTGGCCAAAATGGTGAAACCCCCATCTCTACTAAGAATACGAAAATTAGCCAGGCGTGGTGGCAGGTGCCTGTAATCCCAGCTACCCAGGAGGCTGAGGGAGGAGAATTGCTTGAACCCACGAGGCAGAGGTTCCAGTGAGCCGAGATCGTGCCTCTGCACTCCAGTCTGGGTGACAGAGCAAGACTCCGTCTCGGGGAAGGGGTAGGGGGAAGAAAGAGAGCAATGTTAACACTGTACATCTGTTCGGTGCCAGTAATGTTAATAGTTTAGACTTTAACCTTTGCTTATAACAGTTTTTGTGGGAAAGTTTATTAGTTGGTTCTCAAAAATGAAGGCCACATGCTTCCTTCAATTAAGGCATAATAATGAAATAATATACTGAGGCTACATTACATCTTTGTTGGTGAAATCAGGAGTAGAGAAAAGGGTAGAAACTAGAACAGATACAGATTGGGAAGTGGAGAGGTAAGATTCTTAGCCCATAATTTTGAGAGAAAGTAGTTTTTTGTTGATGGCACTAAACAGGGCTCCTGATTTATGATAAAGAATCATAAATTTGATAAAGGTTACAGTCTGAAGTACAAAACCCCACTGTTTTTCCATTCTAGTTCTTCTGTGAGAAGCTTAACAGTGTACTATGTATAGGTAGATAAGAATAAAGTAAAAGGCATAGAATTATTTGCTGTTAAAAATGAAAGAATAATTTTTACCTAGTATAGTATGGTACTATACTAATAAATGTTACACCCTGCTAGTCATAAAATTTAGATTTTGTCCCCAGTTCTACCTGTATTATTAGTCCTTTGTTCTCTGTTCGGTGTCCTAGTAGAAACTGTGGTTATACTTCTTTTTTTTTTTTTGAGACAGAGTCTCACTCTGTCACTCAGACTGGAATGCAGTGGTTCAATACGCACTGCAGCCTCGAACTCCTGGGCTCAAGCAGTCCTCCCACTGAGTAGCTGGGACTACAGGTGTATGCCACCAAACGCCAGGCTAAGTTTTTAAAAAAATTCTAGGATGGGTGCAGTGGCTCAAACGCCTGTCATCCCAGCACTTTGGGAGGCCGAGGTGGGTGGACCATGAGGTCAGGAGTTTGAGACCAGCCTGGCCAACATGGTGAAACACCATATCTACTAAAAATACAAAAATTGGGTGTGGTGGTGCGTGCCTGTCATCACAGCTACTCGGGAGACGGAGGCAGGAGAATCGCTTGAACCCGGGAGGCGGAGGTTGTGGTGAATCCAGATCGCGCCTTTGCACTCCAGCCTGGGTGACAGAGCAAGACTGTGTCTCAAAAATCAAAAGCACAAAAAAACAACAATAGCGTTTCTAGAGATAGGGTCTCACTGCGTTGCCCAGGCTGCTCTTGAACTCCTGGCTTAACTTAGCTAAGTCTTTTTCAGTCAACCAGCATTTTTTAGCCTCAACTCCTCTTCCCACTGTACACACATACACTAGCGTAGTTATTCAGGGAACATGTATTGAGGATGTATACTCTGATTTTAGATGCTGCAAGGATCCAGAGGCTATTCTCTGCCTTTGAGTTGCAAGTAATCTTTGTTAAAATGGAGTGAGAAAAATCCTGTAATAGAAGTATTTTCTGTGATATTTCTGCCTTGATAAAGCATCTTCTGAAAGCACAGAGTTTTCAGGATGTTTTTATAATTTTTCATAGACAGTAAGGCAGTGTCAGATTGATTCAGTTATGTCATCAAATGTCTCTCTGGCATTCTCAGCATGTATATCAGGCGAATGCCCCTTGTGGCCCTGTTTTCTGCCATCACATACATCCTGGACAGCATTCTGCAGCAGGAGCAGCAGTTTCGTTTACAATTTACAACGCCTCACATCTTACTGGTCAGAGTTGTGGGTCACATGGCTTTGTCTAGATCAAATACTGAACATGGAACTTCCATGACTGGGTTAGGCCAGTTATGACTTTCTTGACTGAAGATGGGGCTTGCTTTTCCTCTAGTACAAGATAGATACTTAAACCAAATAAAGAATTATGGCTAGCAAGGAGGAGGGGGTTTGGGAATGACCCAGTAGTAGACTGCCAACATTGTCTGCTACTTAACTCAATCTTGCGAGACAGGGAAGTAAGATACTTAACACAGTTTTGAGGGTTGGGGCTATAGTAGAATAGAAGGAAATGACTTTTGGAGAAAGTGGTTTCTTTTATCTTTTCATGTTTTATTTTTTATTATTAT
>NW_016819136.1:2341828-2383241 GCF_001698545.2 Rhinopithecus bieti | reverse complement strand
TTATTATTATTATTATTTTTTTTTACTTAGAGATGGGGTCTTGCTATGCTGACCAAGCTTCTCGCAAACTCCTGGCCTCAAGCCATCCTGTCATCTCGGCCTCCCAAAATGGTGGGATTACAGGCATGAGTCACTGTGCCCAGTCTGGAGAAAGTGATTTGTAAACTAAGTTTAGTGGACAAGTGGAGATTATTAGGGAGAAAGACTTTTCCTTATCCTCCTGAGCCCTTGGTTGTCTATGGGTACTATTGCTTGTTTTTATTTTTAAGGATAGTAAACATACTTAACATTTCCCAAGGAATCTGTCTTGACCTGTGTGTGTGTGTGTAAAAGCTGCATTGTGGACTTTTTGAAAAAGAACATATAATAACCAGTTCAGTTGAGTGCAACATGGTCTGAGATTAAGGGCTTATAAAAGGTGCTAATCACAGTTTTATTTATTTATTTATTTTTATTATTATTTTTTTTTTAGTAGAGACGGGGTTTCACCGTGTTAGCCAGGATAGTCTCGATCTCCTGACCTCGTGATCCGCCTGTCTCGGCCTCCCAAAGTGCTGGGATTACAGGCTTGAGCCACCGCGCCCGGCCTAATCACAGTTTTAAAAAGATAATCTTTTGATGTCTCATATCTTAGTGTTACTGAGTTTATAGCCTGTTATTTTGTTTAGTGTTTACTCTGTCTTTTTTTTTTCCTTCCTTCCTTTCCTTTTCTTTCTTTCTTTCTTTTCTTTTGGAAGGGAACTTTAGTACATCTTTTGGTTCTTTCTGCCTGATCTCTCCCTCTTAATTTTAGAAATGAAGATATAGAAGTCCAAAGAGGATTTACTTGATCATTTGACTAGGAAAGCTAGGTTTAATCAGGTCTTCTACAGAAATGAATTATAGCGATAGTGAAAAAATAAGGGAAATGTACTATGTTTAGATACTAGAGATAATTCTCTAGAAGAGAAAATCTTCTAAACCCAAGACAGCTTGATATTTGAAAAAGGGGGTATAAAACCTTTTTTTAAGGGTTGGCAGATCGTAGTTAATATTGTGGATGTCATAGTACCACAAGGTATAATAATTAAGTAACATGCTTAGAATAGAAATCTAGAAATGTCAGTAACAGAATTTTACTGTTTCTCTCACTCTCTCTCTCTCTCTCTCTCTCTCTCTCTCTCTCTCACACACACACACACACACACACACACACACAATTATGAACACATAGTAAAGGACTTTCTCATAACTAAGAAAAAGAGATAATTACTAAATGAGTAAAGAGGCCTATCTGGAAATTTTCATGTATATGCACAACATTTCAGTGGTAACAGAGTGCTATTATGAATAATGATCATAAAGTGATGTTATAAATTATACCATGTATGTGAAAATTGTTATTTGTACAGTATGGTTCTTAATTTATCTAAAACATAGATCTTTGCTTTTCTTTAATACTAGTCTCTTATAGGTTTCAGCTTATACTTGACCCAAGAGGTTCTTTGAGAGAGCTTCTTTTTTAAAAAAACTACATTTCCTATGACATTTTATACCGAGCCTGCCACCCTAAGGTGGAAGTCCGTTTTAGTTCATCAGGTATTTATTAATGGTTTAACTTTGTGAAAGATATTTAAGAGGGCAGATAAAATTGTTGTTTACAGCTTACTTAGCACAGTACATTGTGCTTAAAATACATGACATTAATATAAATGATGCCCTTTCTTGATGATATTTTTTGATCTCTAATCTTAAACTGGGGGAGGATGTTTCTTTTAGTCTTTTATTTTATACATATGGTGGTCCAAGAGTCATGTATTAACCCAGGTTTAGAACACATCATAATGTCACTGCCTCCACTTCCCAGGCTCCAATAGGAAATAGCAGTTTTATTCTACCCAGGTCTTATCAGAGGGGGCAAAACAGATGAGGGGAATTGCAGGAGTTTCCAGTACACCAAACTGTTGGTTGGCCTTCCTGCCTTTCTTTCCCACATAGACCTAAATACAGGAACCTTTTAATTATCTTGGTTATACCTAAACATTGCTACTCCCCTACCCTAGCCCTGCAAAAGTGAGAGAGCTTGTCAAGGCAAAGTTTTTTGACGGAAGAAGCCATGTAAATGTATTCCTCAATGTATTCTCAAGAAATGGGAGAGGGAAATAATGTATATTGTAAGCTTAGGAAGTGCAGAGGTCTAAAGGTGAGAGAGAGCTTGGCACAGAACTACAGTAGTATATATATTAGTTCTGATTAATAAATGTTTCAATTTTTGTGGTACTGTTACTTTTTTGTTTGTTTGTTTTTGTTTTGAGAGGGAGTCTCACTCTGTCGCCCAGGCTGAAGTGCAGAGGTGTGATCTGGGCTTACTGTAACCTCTGCCTCCTGGCTTCAAGCGATTCTCCCTGCTTCAGCCTCCTAAGTAGCTGGGACTATAGGCACCCGCCACCACGCCCGGCTAATTTTTTTGTACTTTCAGTAGATACAGAGTTTCACCGTGTTGGCCAGCCTGGTCTGGAACTCCTGACCTCGTGATCCGCCCACCTTGGCCTCCCAAAGTGCTGGGATTACAGGTGTGAGCCACCACGCCCAGCCGATACTGTTATTCTTGTAATGAAAAAGCTTACATTGAGGAATACATTTACATTGTGTTAAGATTAAAGCCATATAAAAAATTTATAGCAGAACGTGAAAGTTCCTTCTTGACCCTAGCCTCCTTTATTCCTTTGCCTAGAGGCAACTATATATTTGTATGTATTTCCAATTCTTCATGCTCTTACACAAATATGTACTCACATAAAATATATATGTATTTTTATATATCTATACGTAAACATATTCTGTGACCTTTATTTTTGCTTTAATTCATAGAATTCTTATCAGGTCTAGTGAACTCAGGACAAGAGACACAACTTGGATTTAAATACCTTTAAGCCTCTGTTTTCTTCATGTGTAAAATGAGGGTAATGACATCTATCTTTTAAGGTTATTACAAGGTTTAGATGAGACTACATATGGACACCTTAGCGTGGTAATTAAGTCTGGGTAACCAAGTCACGGTAGCTGCTATTATTAATAAACAAGGCTAACATACTTCTATGTGATCCTCCTGTACCTAAGAAAGAAACTTACAGCAATAGAGCACAATCAGCCAGCCATTTAATTTTAGAGAATAACATCTTCATGTGGCCCAGTAAAAATGACTGCTACCAAGTAACAGGCTTTTTACGATGAATGAATGAGTCAGACGTTTTCTCTGTAGTTTTTAGAATCATTGAGATACCATATTCTTAGCTGTTTAATGGAAGAACTTTATAGAGTTTACTGAAGTTGGGTGACTAGAAAAGCCTGTAAAGTTAAAAAGGAGAAAACCTGTTGGTTCTTCTAATTAATGTACATTAAAACAAAGAGACCGCCTACAAGAGCTAAATAGTAAATTTAGGTAAAAAATGATAGTATTTCTTTTTTCAACTGGTAGTAAACATTGGAAATAATTATCCCAAATGAAAAGAGAGGTTGCTAACAGTTTTCAAAAGGATCAGGATAATAGAGATTCATATTGGGTGACAGTATGATGTTAGAACTATCTTTCCTATTCTTCCTAAATGAAGTGGGCCATTTCTTCTTACTGTATATATATTCTTTTCTGGCCCTGAGACAGAACACTGGATTAGAAGCACTATAGGTTTGACTAAATATGGCAGTTTTCTTTCTTTCTTTCTTTTTTTTTTTTTTTTTTTTTTTTTTTTTTTTTTTTTTTTTTTTTTTTTTTTTTTTTTGAGACAGTCTTACTCTGTCGCCCAGGCTGGAGTACAGTGGTGTGATCTTGGCTCACTGCAAGCTCCACCTCCTGGGTTCACGCCATTCTCCTGCCTCAGCCTTCCGAGTAACTGGGACTACAGGTGCCCAACACCGCGCCCGGCTAGTTTTTTGTATTTTTAGTAGAGACATGGGTTAGCCAGGATGGTCCTCACTCACTGACCCTTCGTGATCCGCCGTCTCGGCCTCCCAAAGTTGCTGGGATTACAGCTTGAGCCACTGCGCCCGGCCGGTCAGTTCTTAAATCTATATATATGATGGTTTACATTATTTTATTGTTAACTTGGCCATTTGGTTTTTATAAACAGCTTTATTGAAATAATTCACATACTTACAATCACTTGTTAAAATAACAATCAGTGGTTTAAAGTATATTCCAGAATTGTCAGTCCATTCACAGTACTAAGATGTTTAGAACATTTGATTCACCTCTCTCCAAAAAACAAAGAAAACCCCATTTCCTCCTCAACTCTTCCAGTTGTGGGATAACCATAACCTACTTTGTCTCCTAGATTTGCCTAATTCCTGGACATTTTAATATAAGTGGAACCATTGTAATACATGGTCTCTTGTGACTGGCTTTTTTCACTTAGTGTAATGTTTTTTATATGTTCGTCCATGTTATAGCATGGATCAGCGCTTGATTTTTATGGTGAGTAATATTTGATTGTATGGAGATACCACTGTGGTTTATTTCATCAGTTGATTGACATTTGTGGTGTTTTCCAGTTTTTGGGTTATAATGAATAATTACTGGCTAATACACGTTCATTTATGAGGTTTATAACCTTAATTTAATAACCTTAATAATATATTATATAATATTATTATATATAATTAATATATATTTTAATTTCTCTTGAGCAGATACTAAAGAGTGAAATTGCTGGATCATAAGGTAATTCTGTTGAACCTTTTAAGGAACTGCCAACCTGTTTTTCAAGGTGGCTGTACCATTTTACATTCTCTTCAGCAGCGAATGAGGGTTCCAATTTCTCTACATCCTCATCTGCACTAGTAAGGTTAAGTGTAATGTTAGCTGTGGAGTTTTCCTAGATGTCCTTTATCCAACTGAAGATGTTCCTTTTTCCTAGTTGGTTGAATGTTTTTTAAAAAATGAAAGGATGTTGGACTTTGGTGCTTTTTCTGTGTCTACGGAGATAATCGTATGGACTTTGTGCTCTATGGGATGTACTCTGCTAATTTTTGGATGTTAAACCTTGCATTCCTGGGATAAATCCCGTGTGACCATGGGAAATAATCCTTTTTAGTTATTGCTGGATTTGGTTTGCTTGTATTTTGGTGAGGATTTTTGTGTTTGTATTTATAAGGAATATTGCTCTTTTAAAATACTTATGTATTTATTTATTAGAGACAGTCTTGCTCTGTCATCTTGGCTGGAGTGCAGAGGTGCAATCATGGCTCACTGTAACCTCAAACTCCTGAGCTCAGGTAGTCTTCCCAACTCTGTCTCCCAGGTAGCTAAGACTGTGGGTGTGCATCATTGTGCCTGGCTAATTTTTTTTTAAATTTTTGTGGAGACAAGGTCCTGGTGTGTTGCCCAAGCTGGTCTTGTTCTAACCTGAAGCAATCCTCCTGCCTTGGCCTCCTGAAGAGCTAGGATTACAGTCATGAGCTACCATGCCTGGCCAAGATACTGTTCTTTAGTTTTCTTGTGATGTCTCTATCTGGTGTTGGTGTTAGGTTAATACTGGCCTCATAGAATTCCTCTTACATTTTTTGGAAGAATTTGTGAAGAATTGATGTCAATTATTTAAGTGTTTTATAGAACTCATCAGTGAAGTGATCTGAGCCTGGGCTTTTCATTGTGGAAAGTTTGTTAAATTACTAATTCAGTCTCCTTTCTTGTTATAGGTCTATTCAGATTTTCTGGTTTTTTTGTTTGTTTGTTTTCTTGAGTCAGTTTCTGATATGGTTTGGCTCTGTATCCCTACCCAAGTCTCACTTTGAATTGTAATAATCTCCACGTGTCAATGGCGGTTCCAGCTGGAGATAATTGAATCATCGGGGCTGTTTCCTCCATAGTGTTCTCATGATAGTGAATAAGTCTCATGAGATCTGATGGTTTGATAAGGGGAAACTGTTTTGCTTGGTTGGTTCTTACTTTCTGTCTGCTGACATTGATGTAAGACATGACTTGCTCCTCTTTGCCTTCTGCCATGATTCTGAGGCCTCCCCAGCCACATGGAACTGTGAGTCCAGTTAAACCCAGTCTTGGATATGTCTATCAGCAGCATGGAAACTGACCAATACAGTTTGTATAGTTCATGTCTTTCTAGGAATTGCTTTCCATTTTATCTAGATCATCTACTCTTTTGCTATACAGTTTCTTGAAGTTTGCCTATTATAATAGGCCATGTAAATGTAATAGCTTTACTGATACCGTTGCTTACCGTTTTCTCTTTGTTCCTTTAAAGAAAAAAAATTTTATGCCTTAGGGTTAATTTAACATTTCTCTTTTTATTCATTGGCTTCATAAGTATCTTCTTTTCTTCTTCTTTTTGAGACAGAGTCACACTCTGTCACCCAGGCTGGAGTGCACTGGTGCAAATCTCAGCTGACTGTAATCTTTGCCTCCCGGGTTCAAGTGACCTTCCCACCGCAGCCTCTCGAGTAGCCTGCCACCATGCCCAGCTAATGTTTGTATGTGTTTGTAGAGACAGGGTTTCACCATGTTGTCCAGGCTGGTCTTGAATTCCTGAACTCAAGTGATCTGCCCTTCCTGGCCTCCCAAAGTGTTGGGATTACAGGCGTGAGCCACCACTCCTGATCATGTATCTTATTTTTAATATTTTTTAGTGGTTGCTCTTGTGCTTATAATATACATTTTAAATTAATCTACCTTCAAATAATATTCTACCCTTCAAGATTAGTATAAAGACCGTGTAACAGTATATTCTTAATTCCTTTATTCTATCCATTGTGCTACTTGTCATTTATTTTTCTGAAGTATAGGAACCAGAGAAATCATAAGGCAGAGGAGTAGGAAATACATACTTTCCTGTATTATGCAATAAGGAGCTTGATAATTGGAAAGGGAAAGGGAAATGAATATATGAGAAATTCAGAAAGAATATAATCAGAATTCTTAATGAAATTTGAAACCTCAGGTGATCCACCTGCCTTGGCCTCCCAAAGTGCTGGGATTAGGTGTGAGCCACTGCACCCATCTGAAATCTCAAATTGAAGTTGAATGATCAATTTGGGATAACTTAAATTTCTTTGTGGCTATAGACAGATCTATTTCAAGAAGTCTCACTACCTAACCGTTTTTCCTGCCCGTAAAAAACAAAACCAGAAAGTTCTGAGAATCATCCTAGACTTCTCTTCCTCCTTTATATCTTCATTTTCCATTTCTAATCAGCCACCTTGTCATCTTGATTCTCCCTCATCTGTACCAATATATCAACCAAAAATAATCTTCCTAAGCCTAATTACACTTCTGTCTGTTCCACACCAATGCAAGCATGATCAATATTACGAAGATGCAAATCTGATCACATCTTTTAAAATTTTCAGTGGTACTCTATTCTCCACAGTATAAATATTAATCTCCTTATTGTTATGTGAAGTTCTCAAGATTTTAGTGTTTATCCAATCTTCTCTCCTACCATCTCTTCTAAAATTATATAAACAATTCCCAGACTTTAAGTTACTATACACATGCTGATTTTCATTACCACACGCACATTCTTCTTTTTGCATTCCTATTTATTCATTAAAATAAATAAATGTTTCTTTAAAGAATCCTCTCAGAAATTAATTTTTTTGTCTCCTTGTTGTACTTACACGTTCTTCTTATAATGATGTGTCATTCTTACTGTGATTACTGTGTTCTTTAAGGCTGTACCTTTTATTGTTGGATGGATATTGTGTTCAATAAAGATTGGCAGAATTTAACTAGAGTTTAGTAACATTTTTACAATTACCTTCTATATAAGAGAAACACCAGATTAGTGGTTTTGAATCAGTATTGTAATGTAAAATTTCTTTATACCAGTCAATTTAACTTTTATAAAAGGTAGATTTGGGGAATGTTAAATTTTAAATGATCATAATAATACAGCAGCAGTCCTAATGCTAGTATGCAAATTATCGGCATTCAGTTGGTGTCAATTTCAACTTTAGGTATTCTGCCTATGCCATACTTTTTATTACTGCATCAAATGCAGTTTCCACTCTCTGCTTTGTAAGATGACCATAATACTCTCACTCTCTTAAAATCACTATCTGGCCAGGCGGCGGTGGCTCATGCCTGTAATCCCAGCACTTTGGGAGGCCGAGGCTGGTAGATCACTTGAGGTCAAGAGTTCGAGACCAGCCTGCCAACACCGTGAAACCCCATCTCTACTAAAAATACAAAAAAATTAGCTGGACATGGTGGCGGGCGCCTGTAATCTCAGCTACTCAGGAGGCTGAGACAGGATAATCGCTTGAACCCAGGAGGTGGAGGTTGCAGTGAGCCGAGATCACACCACTGTACTCCAGCCTGGGTGACAGAGTGAGAATCTGTCTCCAAAAAAAAAAAAAAATCACTATCTAACCTCTGTTCTATGTATTTTACATTGTGAAGATGAGTAATATTAATATCTGCCTTCTGTGTTTTAAAATTGTCTAAAAGTGAAAATCAAGTGTGTCTGACTGACATTCTCTAAGGTAACTAGTTATGGATAGAGTTCCTTTTTGTACTTCCTTGTTCTGCTTTCTGTTTTTCCTGTCATCTCAAATTGCCTTGGTTTTTTTCTTATTGCATTTTCTTATTGCATTTTCAAAGTTTTCATTTTCCCATCCAGTATATCGAGTCTTCTGCCTTCCTAGGGAATTCTTCAGACTTTTCTATCCTGCTAATCTGAACTTACTGCTTTCTGAGTATGCTGCACAACTGTCTTTTTTTCCCTTTAATTGTGTTCCTATTTTTAATAAATTATTTAAAAATCTATGAATACATATTTAAGTGTCTTGCTAGTAAGAAAATATGCATGTATAATAAACTGTGCCTCCACATATGAAAATGCTTTTCCTTTTTTAAAAAATCTGGTTTTGTTTAGGATTCTGTTTATTTCATTTTCCTCCCTGACACTCCTGGTATTTCTCCCCATCCCCTAGATATTTTTTGGTTTTGGAAACTTCTCTTAAAGGAATGAGCCTCCCCTCTTTAGTTTTGTTTTTACTTTTTCTCTACCATCTATTGTACTGGGTTGTTAATAGACCCTTGTAAATATGTTTTTCTGTTTTGGGAAGTGTTCTAATTCTTGGATAATTTTCACTCATTCATTTTTCTCTATTCTCTTTTTTTGGGGAGGCATATATTATTTGTATGTTGGAATTCCTGTAACAACCTTCCCCCCATCCCCAACTACTTGCCTGACATTTTAGGTCGACATTATTTTTGCAAACTTTCATTGAATTTTTGTTTTGGTGAGCATGTCTCTTTTGAGACAGAGTCTCGCTCTGTTGCCCAGGCTGGATTGCAGTGGCGCAGTTTCAGCTTACTGCAGCCTCAACCTCCTGGGCTCAAGCTATCCTCCCACCTCAGCCTCCTGAGTAACTGAGACCTCAGGCATGCACCACCATGTCTGTCTAATTTTTTTTTTTTTTGGTAGAGATAGGGTTTTACCCTGTTTCCCAGACTGGTCGTGAACTCCTGAGCTCAAGCAATCTGGCCGCCTTGGCCTCCCAAAGTGCTGTGATTACAGGCATGAGTCACCGCACATGGCCTGCATGTCTTTCATTCTAAGTTTCTTCTGATTTTCTCGCCCCTAAACATTTTCTCTTCTTGCTTTATATTGCAGTATTTTTATGCCTTCTCTAAAGTAAAAGATTTCTTATAAAATTATGAAAGTAGATTGGGCAGGGTAGCTTACACCTTGTAATCTCAGAGTTTTAGGAGGCTGAAACAGGAGGATCACTTGAAACCAAGAATTCAGGGCCAACCTGGGTAACATAGTGAGACCCTGCCATTACAAAAAGTTTTTATTTATTTATTTTTTGAGATAGAATCTCGCTGTCGTCCAGGCTGGAGTGCAGTGGCACAATCTCAGCTTGCTGCAACCTCCGCCTCCCGGGTTCAAATGATTCTCCTGCGTTAGCCTCTCAGGTAGCTGGGATTACAGGTGCATGCCACCACACCTGGCTAATTTTGTATTTTAGTAGAGATGGGGTTTCACCATGTTGGCCAGGCTGTTCTCAAACTCCTGACCTCAAGTGATCCACCTGCCTCGGCCTCCCAAAGTGCTGGGATTACACTGCACTCGGCCTACAAAAATTTTTAAAGAAAATTCATTAGGCATGGTGGTGCACACCCATAGTCCCAGCTACGGGGGAGGCTGAGATGGTAGCATCACTTGAGCCTGAGAGGTTAAGGCTGCAATGGTCTAGGATTGGAGTACTGCGCTCCAGTCTGGGCAACAGTAAGACCCCGTCTAAAAAAAAAAAAAAAAAAAAAAAAAAAAAATTTAAAACTGAATATTTATTTGGACTGAAAGAAGAAATGACAGCAAATTATAAAGTTAAAAGAAGTCATATCAAAAAATCACAAAATCCAGAAAAAAACATTTATTAAGTACTGGACACATCCTACTTTTGCTTTTCCTTCATTTTTTGGCTGCTTTTTCTTTGATCGCCTTTTTATTTGGCAGTGACTTTGTAATACTTTTATACAGAAAATAAAAAGATCATATAGCTTTCCTCTAGCATTCAGGTGTTTTGCTGTATGGGAGTCAATTTTTATTTTAATTGCCTACTATAATTATTTTTTATTTTGGTAAAATATATAACTTAACATTTACCATTTAAAAAAGTATATTCTATTTCCTGAATTTTTTGTTTCTCTGAGGGAGTTTCCCCTTTTTGATGGGAAGAATGTTTTATCTTTGTGAGTTCTCCCGTGTGATGATCTGTGGGCCTGCTGATATTTAGGAATGAGGCTTTCCGTGAGGCAAACTCTGTGTTTAGAGTTTGTCTGTATTTAGAGCTCATAGTTAAGTCTCATTACTTGTTAATGGTCAGACTTCATTATCGGGTGAATGGTCAGGGAGCCTCCAAAATGATAAATGGTAACTGGTTTTGTTCTGGGATGTTGATTTGCACTCTAATGGCCCTGCTAGTTGTTTTGATATCTTCAGAGTAGAACCTTAATTTCCTGCCTACCCAAGGGTAAGCATTGGGTGATCATTTTGCTATGTGCACAGCAGGTAAGAGGCATTGATTAGTGTGTCCTACAGATTCTTCATTTTTAAAAATCTCATGTCTCATTTCTGCTTTGCTGGATCTCTCATTGTTTTTTGGAGGAAAGGTATTGGTTCCTTTCTCAGGTACCCCCCAACGATAGTTTAGGCGGTTACTTCTTGGGCCAGAATTTCACCATTTGTATCTGCTGATGGCTCCTCTCTCATCCTCTTTATTGTTTGCATTTAATATTTTATTTCTGTAACTTTCTTGAGTTATGTTAATGGAATCTCGAGGGAAAGTAGGTAACAGTAAAGTAAGCTGTTTATACTGTCATTCGGAATTGTAAGCCCCTGCAGACTTCTTGAGTGATGTTAATGGATGTTGAATCACCTTTCAATGTGGAGGCACAAGCCTGTTTCTTGGTGTCACGTGTATTGCTCTTTGGTTGTTTGCTTAGCAGCGATGAAAATTGAGAAGGCAGACGTGTATGTATAAATTTGGTTCAGGATAGTATCTCACTAGCAGCTCCCAATATAACCTTTCCTTCCTTCCTTCCTTCCTTCCTTCCTTCCTTCCTTCCTTCCTTCCTTCCTTCCTTCCTTCCTTCCGTCCGTCCGTGCGTGCGCAGTGGCGTGATCACACTCATTGCAGCCTCAACCTCCTGGGCTTAAGGGATCCTCCCACCTCAGCCTCCCCACTAGCTGGGACTACAGCCATGTGCCACCATGCCTGACCTTTTTTTTTTTTTTAAGAGACAAGGTCTTGCTCTGTTGCCCAGGCTGGTCTCGAACTCCTGGCCTCAAGTGGTCCTCCTGCCTTGGCCTCCCAAAGTACTAGGATTATAGGCGTCAGCCATTGTGTCCAGCAAACCATTCCTATTTTTCCCACTAAAATAATCATAAAATCAGAAATGAATGAAAGCTGCAATCATTACTACAAATGAAAATTGACAGATACAAAGACAGAACTCTGGGAGTAAGGGGTACTAATGATGAGGCAGATTGAATCAGAGAAATACTATATAAATTTCAATTTGTACAACGTGTATTTACTTTGTTTTTTGAAATGATGACTACCAGGAGGAAAAATCCTTGTCCTCATTGTTTGTTCAAAAGTCAGACCTGGAGCCACTGCTAACCAGAAAACTGAGCAGTCATCAACTTCCCCTCACAGTTTTTCTACATATAAGCATATTAGTAAAATTAGGGTGATGGGGAAGAGGACTGTGGAAATGGGAAACTGATAATGTACATGTAGTATAATTGTGCATTATTATCCAAAATATGATACGTATACTTCTAGAAATAGTAGATATTTTAGGTTGTATGTGAATGAACGTTTTAAAACCCCAAAATTTCTTTTAATAACAGCAATACTAACTAGTTATGAGGATGCTAAATTAGGTAGTAAGGACCTGTTTTATGATGTTAAAAATATCAAGTAAATATTATAGTTGTTTATTAGTTTTGGCGAAACATTATGAAAGTAGTAGACAAATGACAGAAGCTTGAAACATTTCCTCTAGATAAAAGCTTGCTAGAAACTGGCAATAGTACTGCCTTTTATACATACCACAGTTGTAAATATGGGAGTTTGACACCCACTTGTGTGTCAGACAGTGGAGTCATAAACAGTAAGTTTGGAGGATCTATCCTTGCTCAATATAGAAGTTCTATTATGATTGATAGGGAAATGACTTTGACTTATTGTTGAAGCCCTGATACTAAACTAATCTGATTTCGTTTGAATCTTTTTTCCTCTAGAAGTAAAAAAAGGCAATTAAAAAAAAATCGTTTACTTAATTTTCAGTTTCTTCTTTGAATAGCAAAGTTTGGAAATGTAGGAGGTTGGAACTGATCTCTTGTCACAGAGTTTAAAGGTTAAGACTGGGGAATTATATTTGTTTCTAAATGAAAATATTATGATTATACATAAACTGAAACTACAGTATGAAGATGGGCAGTAAATGAGATACATATTTTTGAAGCAGCAACTGGTTTTGTTTTTGTCAGACCCTGCAGCCAGCCTGCGGCCATAAATAAATGTAGTCAGAACTAGTTTCATAAAGTTAGATGAATATGTTCAATAAATAAGAGCCATTCTCCATAGTATTCATATTTTGAACATGATGAACAAGATTTAGCCAAAAAATATGTGCATATTCTTATGACTCAGGGACATCACACAAAAAAGAAAAAGAATAAAATTGAAAAAATTAATGTGTGTATTCTTTTTTCCCTAGATTGATAAGCAGCTTCTAATAGAATGCTAATTCAAAGGTTAGTTTTATGTATTGTAAACTATAGTTAGATAAATAATGGTTACTTTGAAAATCCACAGTAAATGCTGCTGATTTGACAAGGAAATGTGTTTATTTAGTTATACTCTAAGGATGGTCTTCTCTGTTGGGGTAGAAAATTAGTTCATTTTAAAAGATCAAAATAGCAGGATTGAGCAATATAAATACAGAAATAACATTTATATAAAAATCGAAGTGCAAAACAGTATAGTATGTCATTCATGAATAAGTAATATGTTGTAAAACTATAAAAATGTACAATAGTGTGATAAATGCCATATTCCAGATAGTGGCTCTGGGGATGTGGAGAGAGGAATAGTGGTATTATTTCATAGAAAACAATCTAGAAGAAATATGGCAGTTGGGCACAGTGGCTTATGCCTGTAATCCCAGCACTTTGGGAGGCCGAGGCGGGTGGATCACCTGAGGTCAGGAGTTCGAGACCAGCCTGGCCAACCCAGTGAAACCCTGTCTACTCCCAGCTACTCAGGAGGCTGAGGCAGGAGAATCGCTTGAACCCAGGAAGCAGGTGTTGCAGTGAGCCGAGATTGTGCCACTGCACTCCAGCCTGGGTGACAGAGTGAGACTCCGTCTCAAAAATTAAAAATAATAAAAAAAGAAATATGGCAAAACATTAAGAAGTGACAAGTATCGGAGGGACATATATAGGTACTTATATATTCCACATTTCTGTATGCTTGGAAAAGTTTATGTAAATTTTTTTATGTGTGATTACCCACTGATCTACAGTGACTTTTTAAAAGTAATATGCTAAAACCAATCCATTGAGTGAAATGACAATTGGATTAAATTATAACAGTATTAATGCAGACAACTCTATTTTCTAGTTACAGTTATCAAGAAGTCAGTATTGAATTATTTGCTTGCTTTGCAAATAAGAAAATGTAAAATTTTTAACTTTTATTTAAGGACCTAAGATGACCAATGGACTCTATTTCTCATGTACATCAAGTCCTTACCAAGTCTAAGAAGTAGAGCAGCATCTGCATCTCCGAAGTTCTCAGTGTGCTTCCCCTAGTGACATCTCCCTGCCTCCCCTGTCCTGAATTTTGCATTTCATTTTCTTGTCTTAAGTGTCAAGGGAAAGGTTCGTCAAAGTCAAGTCATATTCAGCCTTTTTGGTAGTGAAATATACATAACGTAAATTTACCATTTTAACCATTTACAGGTAACTTAAAAGTATACAATTTTGTGGCATTAAGCACATTCACAGTGTTGTGCAATTACTGTCATCCACATCTAGAACCTTTTCAGCATCCCAAACTGAAACTTTTTTTTTTCGAGACAGAGTCTTGCTCTGTCGCCCAGGCTGGAGTGCAATGGCGTGATCTTGGCTCACTGGAACCTATGTGTCCCAGGTTCAGGTGATTTTCCTACCTCACCCTCCTGAGTAGCTGGGATTACATCCCGCCGCCATGCCTAGCTAATTTTGTATTTTAGTAGAGACGGGGGATTCACTATGTTGGCCAGGCTGGTCTTGAACTCCTCACCTCAGGTGATCTGCCTGCCTTGGCCTCCCAAAGTACTGGGATTACAGGTGTGAGCCACTGTGCCTGGCCCCAAACCAAAACTCTTAGCTCTTAAAAACTAAGTCCCTGTTGTCCCCTTTCCCTGGTCCCTGGTAACCTTTTTTCTACTTTGTTTCTATGAATTTGCATATTCTAGATGTACCTCATATAAGTAGACTCAGACATTATTTATCCTTTTGTGTCTGGCTTATTTTACCTAGCGTAATGTTCTCAAGGTTCATCTGAGTTGTACCGTGTGTCAAAATTTCATTCCTTTTTAATATTAAATAATATTCCTTTATATGTGTATATTTTGTTTTCTGTTCATTTGTTGCTGGACACTTGGGTCATTTTTACCCTTTGACTATTGTAAAAAATGCTGCTATTAACATTGGTGTTCATGTATCTGTTGGAGTGTCTGCTTTCAGCTTCTCGGGGCATATACTTAGAAGTGAAGTTGCTGAATTATATGATAGTTCTGTGTTCAACTTTTTGAGGAACTATCATGTTCTCTTCCACGTTGTCTATGCCATTTTACAATCACAGCAGTGCATGAGGATTTCAGTTTGTCCACATCCTTACCAACACTTTTTTGTTCCCTACTGGCCCTATTTTTTTGGGGGGGTGGATAATAGCCATCCTGATTGGTGTGAAGTGGTATCTTACTGCTAGATATGTTTTAAAGGAAAAAAGGACAGTTCTTTAATGTGATTTAAATTGTTAAAATATTGTATGTGTAAGTGAAAAAAATACATATACACTTCTTGTGACTTACAATCTTACACAGCTATAACAGCAAAACGAATTTTCAATTTAAGTGCAAAATAAAACTATTAAAATTAATGTTTTGACAGTGTAAACCAAATTGTGGCTGTCTTACTTTATAAATAACTTAGTCTTATGTGAGACTATCTATTTCAGTTACAAATTATAACTGCAGAAACTTTAACTGGTAAAGGAATTCAGAGTATATAGTTAGGGAAGTTTGCTGACATTAGGACTTGCCAAACTACCTATAGTCAAAATTAATTAACAAAATTAACGATTAATGTGTCAGACTTATAAATTGTCATTTAGTTTATCATTTGGTTGCTAGTATGATTCAAAAAGCAAACTGCCTAATGAAATCTTGTGGTCACCTACATGAGCCATAATATACATATATTTATTTTTAATTAATTGTCTAAGTTAGAACCCAAAATTCTTTTTTCTGAAATTTAAAGAAAAAAAATAAAATTAGTTTTGCCACCTCTGATAATATCGATAGCCCAAAATTAAGAAAATGCTAACTTCTCCCGATGACTTCTTCAACAGCCTGTTTCAGCCTGTGAAACATATTCAGGAATACATATGGGAGAATAAATCAATGTGAATGGGGTAGCTGCCATAAAAATAATGTTCTTAATTTGTGTAATTATTTTCAGTTTTCAGAGCACACTTACAGTATGTTGAATCCTCAAAATAATTCTTAGCTATTCAGGAAAGATGGTGTTTTCATTTTACAAGCAAGGAAACTAAAACTCATGGCGGTTACTTTAGAAATAGGAGTGCAAAAGAAGAAATAAGCATGGCATGTGAAAATAACAAGAGTCCTTATCTGTATTGGGTTGTTTTTGGAAAGTATTGAGAAATAAGCTGGATCCAAGTGACTCTGGAATTTGGATTTGATGTAATGGAGTATTTTCCAAACTTGCTGGTCATAAGAAGTCCCTTCCTTGGAGACTGGGGCCAGGGTCCTAGAATCCTTACTTAACAAGTGCCCCTGAAGATTCTTATACTTAAGCCAAATTGGTTAATTACGCATTTATTATTTTTGAGCAAGGAGCTTGGTGTCATAAAATAGTGTCTGGGGGAATATATCTAAAGAGTAGGTTGAAGGGTAAAGAGAGTCATAAGGCAATGTTTATTTTTATATGAGGTAGTTGTGGCTTTTATTAGTTTGCGACCATGGAAATGAGATATGGGGAATCATGGAATTATAGAGATTGCCTGGGAAAACAAAGGAAAATAGGGAATGAGTGATTTGTGGAGAGATTTTATAGGCTTGAACATATATTGAGTCTTTGTTCATAAAATGTCCAGTAGATATTTGAAAATCTAATTTGAATTCCAGAATTGGTAAAACATTACACTTAAGTCAGACCTTGCCAGGCTAAAGATATTGTATATTCTTATGTACATTCTCAGTATCATATATTCTCAATATTAAACTCAGTTGCAGGTTGCATTGGTTGTAGAAATTCTGCTTTCAGTTTTTGTTTTTCCTGACTCTTCAAATCTTCTCGCTAGGCTTCTGGGCTAGATCTCCCATAAATTTGAAATAGTTACTCCTTACTCCCCAAGTAAGTATGGAAAAGAGAGACAAAAGGTTAAGATTGAGCTGATAAGGAGAAGACCCTGGGGTGCGGGGAGGTAGTACACAGTATTTAAAGTTAACAGGAGCTGGGTGTGGTTGTTAACACCTGTAATCCCAGCACTTTGGGAGGCCAAGGCAGAGAATCAATTGAGGCTGAGAATTCTAGACCAGCCTGGGCAACAGAGTGAGACCCTGTCTCTATTTTTTTTTTTTTTTCCGAAACTAATGAGTCCTCCCTCTTTTGCTTTTAGTTCTTTAAGTGAAAGCCACATCAGGCACACTGAAAACCTAACTCTTTGTTTTTATATACTGGTCTTATTTTTTTTCTTGATTTCTTTCCTGAACAAAATGAAACAATTCTTTGAGATGCTTGTCTTTGTGATGTGCACAGCCACTTTTGCTTTCCTGTGGTGGCAGATTCTTACAGGATGACCCACTAAGTTTCAGTGCTAATGACTCCATTTGAGCTTTTCAGTTCTGTTTTGCTGGTTTCCCCTTTGGCAAACCCTCATTACCCTATTCAAAAAACTTTGGGAACTGTTTCTACCCCATTTACTGCAGAGTAACATTTGTCTCTGAAGTGTAAGATTTCCTTCCCATAGTGAGCAATAAGTTTTCTGTTTTTGTTCTCATTCACAGTCATCTTTCCTTTTTCTCGCTTTCTCAGCCTTCTTGCTTTCTTCAGGAAGATCTCCTGCAAGATCTCACCTATGGTAGTCTGAGTTTAACCCTGTTAATTAGCTGCTTTCACATTGAAATCAATCTAATCTACTTTAATAGAAAACTTTTCAAATGTATGTGAATGACTAGGTATTGTTCGAAGTTTTGCTATGCAATAGATAATGTAAGTCACTTAGTGAAAATAGTTTGCCTTTTTTTTTCTTTTTACTTTTAGTGATGGGGTTTTGCTATGTTGTAGGCTGGTCTCAAG
Source organism: Rhinopithecus bieti (assembly GCF_001698545.2). Lineage (NCBI taxonomy): Eukaryota > Metazoa > Chordata > Mammalia > Primates > Cercopithecidae > Rhinopithecus > Rhinopithecus bieti. The sequence goes on along the minus strand of NW_016819136.1, from coordinate 2,365,137 downwards.
CTCCTGGCCTCAAGCAGTTCTTCTGCCCCATCCTCCCAAAGTACTGCGATTATAGATGTGAGCCATCATGCCCAGACCTAGTTTGCCATTTTCTATTTTATTTATTAATATATTTTTATTTATTGCCCTTTTCCACATGTTCTAAGCCATTTTCTAATAGAACTAAAGGTGTTTTTTTTCCTTTTGTGGTTCAGCTATTATATGTATCTGCTACTTTTAGCATTAACCTAAAGCTTCCTGTATATGCCAAGTCCCATGTATTTTGGAATTCCATGTGGCTCTTGTGCCCTCCAAAGAAGGGTGGAGAGAACCTCTTAGACCCCAACTTCTGGATACTCTTGGCCTAGATTTGGGGATTAAGTGAAGGGTACCTAATGAATAGAACCTATACATTCGTATACATCTGGCTTGAGAAAACTCCCCTCTCTCTCTCTGTCCTTTTTTTTTTTTTTTTTTTTTTGAGATGGAGTTCCGCTCTTGTTGCCTATGCTGGAGTGCAGTGGTGAGATCTTGACTCACTTCACTGGATTCACTGCAATCGCTGCTTCTCAGGTTCAAGTGATTCTCTGGCCTCAGCCTCCCGAGTGTCTGGGATTACAGGTGCCTGCCACCACGCCCCGCTAATTTTTGTGGTTTTAATAGAAATGGGGTTTCACCATCTTGGCCAGTCTGGTCTTGAACTCCTGACCTCAGGTGATCCGCCCACCTCGGCCTCCCAAAATGCTGGGATTACAGGCGTGAGCCACCGCACCTGGTCTCCTATCTCTCTTATAAGTAGACTTTTCTTCTTGCTTCTTTGAAACAGAAACTTTTTGTAAATAAATAAAGTGTATAAAGGTGAGCCATATTGGGAAGAAGGGGCTAATAGAGGAGTTAGAACAACCAGGTAAGCAGATTTTTTTTTCCTATTCTTTTGGAAAAAAAAAAAAAAAAAAAAAAATTTTTTTTGTTTTTTTGGTCTTTCTGAAACTGGTACTATTTCAGAATGATAGGTAAAAGTCTCCATGGAGAAGCAGGGGATGTGATGCCATGTTTACTTGCCCCCTATCCCCATAATTATCTTTTCACCTATTGAGGAAAGTTGGGCTCACATAGACTCTCTTCTTCATGGGACAGACCCTGAGTTTCATGTCTAAGAGTACCAAACTGGAAAGTCATAAAGAAATCTGCAGTAGGAATTTAATCTGTAGATTTGGCCACATAAAGTGCGGGTGTACTTTTTATGTTATACTTCAAAACACCTTGAAAGCCATGTTAGTCTTTTTGCTGTCTTTAACAGTTAAGAATTTTGCATGAGAATTACCTATTTTGTTTCTAGTAGTAGTTTTTCCAACCTTTCCCAGGCCTTCAATCTCTAATTCTGAAGTTTTTAAGAAGAGTTAGTTACCTACAGTTAATACTTCTGTCATCTTTGAATTGCTGTTATACCATATAGGTCTATGAGAGAGAGTTGCCAGACTTAAATAATTATTTATATGCTTAATTTCTTTCAACATACAGAATAATTGTTTAAAAATTTTTTTTCTCTGTAAACTGTAACTGAAACCCATGCTGCACTGGAAAGCAGTGTTTCAAACTGCTGTACCCTCTGCCTGAAGACAAGTTTTTATTTCTTTATCCTAATACCCAACAACAATTAGTATCACTTTAAAAGATGAAATAGAGGCCGGGCATGGTGGCTCACGTTTGTAATCCCCGTACTTGGGGTGGCGGAGGCGGGCGGATCACAAGGTCAGGAGTCCGAGACCAGCCTGACCAACTTGGCGAAACCCTGTCTCTAAAAATACAAAAATTAGCCAGGTGCGGTAGCACACGCCTGTAATCCCAGCTACTCAGGAGCTGAGGCAGAATTGCTTGAACCCGGGAGGCAGAGGTTGCAGTGAGCCGAGATTGCGTCACCGCACTCCAGCCTGTGCAAAAGAGCAAGACTCTGTCTCAAAAAAAAAAAAAAAAAAAAAAAAAAAAAAAAAAAAAGATGAAATAGATGCCCATGTCTTTGCTAAGTCAGTGTGGTGCAGAAAATGATAAGGAGGGAGTATTCCAATAGTGACCTAAAGTATTTTAATCAAGAATTCCAGACACTTTTCTCCACCCATATTTTGATACGTGGATTTAACATATGCCGTCTTAATTTAGTAGTAAAATGTTGAATATTGCACATATATACTAGAGAAATGTATAAATGTTAATAAGACTTGAGGACCAGATAATTTTGGGGATACAGTTGTTAGCTGTAAAGTAAAAATTTCAAGTTTAATGATTGAAAACCAGTCTCACTGCTTCATTAGCACAATTGGTTTGGAAGGTTTGCTTCTGGGCGAATGAAGTGAACAGTAGCAAAGGATGGGATTGCTACTTTAAAAATACTAAAATATGAGGATAAAGAGAGATGTCTGTCAGAGGATGTTTAAAATGAAGTAACTTCTAAAAGCAAGGGACTGAAGATGTGCAAATGGTTATGAGGTCATTGTATTAAACATTAGCATTGTGCTTCTCAAGAAGAAATTAGCAGATAATCTACTGAGCACTATAATTTGGGAAGTACTGAGATGAACAATTGTTTTAGTTGTTGCCTGACCCACACCCCACCCCCAGTAGTCTGGAACTGTGCATGTTATGAAGAGGTCATGTGACGCTGATCCTTGGTTTTGCTCATTTATCCTGTCAAAACAACTTAATGTAGATGGAAAGAAATGAACAAAATGAATAGAATGGGTTATGCATCAGCTTTAGTTTATATTGAAGGTAATTAATGCTGCAATTGGGATAATATAGTATATTAAGGCCCCAGGAATATCCAGCTCCATAATGATGAAGAGAAGGTTCTAAAAAGCAACAGTGGCTAACCCATTCTAAGTCTCACTTGACGTTTTAATGCTACTTTTTGATACGGTATTTTAAAATTTTATCATTGTATTCATGATAATTTGATTGACAGTTGGTAATATTTAAACAATACATGATTCCTCTTATTTTACCTTCAGCTGTAATTTAGTATAAAGTTCCTATTTCTTTTCAGTAATTATTATATAATAACAAACATGAATCTTCTGAGAAGAAAATTATTTTAGAAGTTTTGCAAAGTATTTAGGGTTTGTTGTCAGTGAAACATGAGTTTTGAAGCAAACCTTCATTTGTCTCTTAGTTCTGCTTTTCCTGTGAGTTTGAGGGAGATAATAAAATTTTCTGAGTCAGTTCATCTCACAACGTTTTTCTGAGAATTAAATGAAGTAAAGCAGCCAGCCAGTAAATAGCAAATACTTGGCAAAAATTATTTTTAAAACCCCAGGTGTTCCTTCTGATCTGTGTCTTATGTTAGTTTTGATCTACTTTATTATTGTCTTAAAGTCTTTTGGGTGCTAAAATAATGTACTTCTATAAGATATTTTGTGAAATGTTCCTAGATTTAAAAAAAAAAACAAAATTTAGTTACAGAGGAAACACGTAGACGAATTATTGAAAGAAGCCCTAAATTGTGTGTTTAGGTCCCCCCATTTCCTGCTTTGCTGATGACAATCTGGTGTCCTGTCTTTCTAACTTCAAACAGTAAGCAGGGGTTCCCAGATCCCTTAACATAAATAATACGTTTCAGAAAGGATAGAAACACTTAGATCTAGAAAGTAGCCTGTATTTATAGTATAGATGTCTTCTGGGCAAATTAGAGATAGAATAATCTAAATATTTCTATGGAATTTTTAGTTTGCCATTCAGTGTATTCTCAAGGAAAATTAAATACGGATTTTTGATGGCAAGGAAGTCCCCCCTGTTTTTTTCCCTCTGCACCTTGCTATAAATAAGTAGTTGGCAGCTTTTTTACAATAAACTTTTACAAACCATTTTTAAAAATCAAGAGCTGTTTGCAAGTTGATCATTCTGCACAGGTTGTATTGGACTTAACTGAGATTCAGAGGCCCAATTTCAATTATCATTTTTCTTTTAAGTCACAGGAATTTTTTATCCTTGGGGAAATGCTAATTGCTTATTAAGGACACACACACACACACACACACACACACACACACACACACACACTTTTAAAGGGGTATTGCAGGGGAAAAGACATTTATGGAATTCATTCAACAAATGGCTGTTGAACAAGTCACTATGCTAGGTTGTCAGGTGCTAAAGATAGAACACCAAAAAGGTATTTTGTCACTGCTTTTTCATGACAAAATAAAGCCTCTGAGGGCTTATTCTGCAGGGATAAGAGTCAATATAATGTTGCCTGTAATTAAGTGTTTTGTAAGAGGCATGTACCTAGTATCCATTGGTTTTGACGCTATTGGGCAGAGTAGAAACAGGAGTAGTAACTTAGTTTCCTTTTATTACATTCTTCATTGGGTACTTTTGGTGACAGAGTGAGAACCTTAAAGTTCAATTAATAATTGATATAATAACCGAAGAGAAAAATTAATGAACAAGAAGGTAGATCAGAAAACATTGACCAGAAAGTAGCATAGAGAAGGAAATGGAAAATGAAAGAGAAATTAAAGGATAAAATAAGGTTATACACACACACACACATTTAAAAATTGTTTAAAAAGAAGAATTGGGAGGGGAAAAAAGAGAATGAGAGGAGACAGTGTTTAGAAAGATAATAACTGAGAATTTTCCTGACTTAAAGACAAATACTTGAGTATTTAAGTTATTGCTTAAAAAAAAAAAAAAAATTAGGCTTCGTGCAGTGGCTCACACCTGTAATCCCAGGCTTTGGGATGCCAAAGTAGGATCGCCAGAAGTTCAAGACCAGCCAGTGCATCATAGCAAGACCTCATCTCTACAGAAAATTTAAAAATTAGCCAAGCAAGGTGGCACATGCCTGTAGTCCTAGCTACTTTGGAGGCTGAGGTGGGAGGATCCCTTGAGCCCAGAATCTGAGGCTACAGTGAGCTATGATAGCACCACTGCATTCCAGCCTTGGTCACAGAGTGAGCGCCTGTCTTTCAATCAAACAAAAATAAAAACAATGTTTTGGTTAAAGATAGATTGATTTTAATCAAGGCAAAGGTAGAACTGGAATTTATATTTAGGTCTTTCTGCTTCTAAAGCCTATGTTCATTTCCTGACATTAAATTGCGTGTCTAGCAATTGATGACTTATTTTGGATGTGGAAAGTTAACTGCACCTTACAAAAGTGAGACTGTATCTGAGTTACACATTAACAGTAAAGATACTAAAATGATCTCAAGCATGAATTTATATAACCCAAATCTATCATTTATAACTTCAGCATTTGCATGTTTTAAACACCATCGATCATGATTTAGTAATGTTTAGTATCTAAGATTAACTGTCTTGATTTAGTGTTTTATCATTTTAAACCACATTCTGGTTTGGTTTTTCATTTTAGGATCGAAAATTAACAAAGTCTGAGAGGCAGAGATTTAAAGAAGAAGCTGAAATGTTAAAGGGTCTTCAGCATCCCAATATTGTTAGATTTTATGATTCCTGGGAATCCACAGTAAAAGGAAAGAAGTGCATTGTTTTGGTGACTGAACTTATGACATCTGGAACACTTAAAACGTAAGTTCATCAATATTACAAAAGCTGACGAAGAAGTATGAGAGAGTTTGATTTCTTAAATTTCAGGTCTCCCAGTTTTACTTTTGTTGTCCAGCGTACTAAGAAGGGAACAATCCTTCCAACTGTTACTGTATTAGCATATTTCCTTGCCCACAAAGTCCTCTGGTATATAAAGTGATTTGATAATTATTTCTTGGTAAGTATTGAAATGAGAAGTTATGGCCGAGCGTGGTGGCTCACGCCTGTAATCCCAGCACTTTGGGAGGCCGAGGCAGGCAGATCACCTGAGGTCAGGAGTTCGAGACTAGCCTGGCCAACATGGTGAAACCCCGTCTCTACTAAAAATGCAAATAGCTGGGCATGGTGGCGTGCACCTGTAATCCCAGCTACTCAGGAGGCTGAGGCAGGAGAATCGCTTGAACCCAGGAGGTGGAGGTTGCAGTGAACCGAGATCACCCCACTGCATTCCAGCCTAGGTGACAGAGTGAGACTCCGCCTCAAAAAAAAAAAAAAAAAAAAAATTGAGTGGCTAAGGGATCAGAAATCAAATGTCAAGGTAGCCCTCTGGTGGTTAAAATGAGATTAAGATTTATTAAGAAACTACCTGTTTTTTTTTTTTTTTCATTTGTATTGTGCTTTGCAACTTTTATATCAAATGCAGATTATATTGTGACAGTTATCACTTAAAAAATACTTTTTAGTTCCATTTCCCATAGCATCAGAAATTAATCCCCAAATAGCTAGTTCTGTCATTCCTTTCACGGAAAAAGGTTTAATGCAGAAATTTCTCATTACTTATTGTAAAGAGCTTTTGGTAAGAGTTGGAGTATGCCTTTGTAATCCCAGGTTTCTTAGAGCAGCAGTCCTCAAACTTTTTGGCACCAGGGATTGGTTTCGTGGAAGACAGTTTTTCCATGAACTGGTGGGGGGGGTGGGGTTGGGGGAGTTTGGACCGATTCAAGCACATTACATTTATTGTGCACTTTATTTCTATTATTATCACATTAAAATATATAATGAAGTAGTTATACAACTCACCATAATGTAGAATCAGTGGGAGCTTGTTTTCCTGCAAGTAAACTGTCCTATCTGCGGGTGATGGGAGACAGGACAGATAATCAGGCATTAGATTCTCATAAAGAACGCTTAACCTGGATCCCTTGCATCCACAGTTTACAGTAGCGTTCATGGTCCTGTGAGAAATCTAATGCTGCTGACAGGAGGCAGAGCTCAGGTGGTAATGCGAGCAACGAGGGAGCAGCTGTAAATACAGATGAAGCTTTGCTTCCTTGCCTGCCACCCACCTCCTGCTGTGTGGCCAAGTTCCTAAAAGGCCATGGACTGGTATCAACCTGTGGTCCAGTGGTTGGGGACCCCTGGTGTCTTAGAGGATCTATTTTTACCCAGAGAAGAACCTGTTTTAAGTTACCTTGTATAAATTTTTTATTTGGTGAAATTCGATATTTTAAAATTGTCACTATGGCGATATATTCTTTATTAATTGTTAAAGTTAATACTGCTGAGCTGATTAATTCCAGATCATTGGAATACAGTGTTGCAGCACCTGGATATAGTCACTTGCATGTATTCTGAAATGCTTACAGTTAACATGTTGAAACATCAACAGATCATTTCTGTCCTGCAAATTCTAATTTCTTTATCCAACTTCCACTCTTGTTTATGGCAATACCTTTACCCTCGTTAGACAGGCTTCTTGATATTCTCTTTTCTTCCACTAGAATGTGCTAACTAGCACTATATACCTGGCACTATGAACAAGTGCTAGATATCGCATTCTGGCGGAAGTATCTCATACTGAATGAAAGTGTTTGAATGAATTAAGGAGATTATGTGGTAGTAATTATGTGTACATCTTGAGATTCTTTCCATTGGTTTGGATACTTAGTTGGTTGTCAGCTGTTTGTCTGGCATGCCTAAGATTACTCTAAAATACAATGGTTTACTTGTTTTAAAAACTATATTGAGGGGCTTTGGGTAGCATAGTGGGGTAAGCCCCCGTGGAATGGCTGTCCCCCAGCGACAAACTGAAATGTGGAATATAATAAAAGTTTTTTCCAATACATATCTAAGCTTTAAGGAAAGAGAGGTTAACCTCCAGATCATAAGCAGAGATAACTCGAAGCCAAAACAGGAACTTATACTCTGGGATTTTAGACCACATATTGGTTGAGGAGTTGATGCTAATTTTAATGTCCATGCAAGGACAGAAAGCCTTAGAACTAGGTAGAGAGGGGAGCTAGAATGTAGCCTGTGTCAAATAACTGAATTATCCATGAAAAGAGAGATCTTAATGCCCCAGCTAGTGAAAGCTGCAAGGAATTTTACCTGTGTGCAGAAGACTATGGATAAGAGGCGAGACCTATGAAAAATAGAAATTCCCATCAAATGCTAACAGTGTTCTTAATTATTCTTTAATCTAATCTTATTTTTCTTTTTTTGGAGACAGGGTCTCACTCTGTTGCCCAGGACGGAGTGCAGCGGCACAATCATAGCTCACTGCACCCTCAAACTCCTGGGCTCAGGGAATCCTTCCACCTCAGCCTCCCCAGTACTTGGGACTATAGTTGCTCACCACCATACCTGGCTAATTTAAACAAATTTTTTTTTTGTAGAGACAGTGTGTATTTTGTTGCCCAGGCTGCTCTCAAACTCCTGAGCTCATCCCGATTTGGCCTCATCCCCATTTGACCTCCCAAACTGCTGGAATTACAAGCATGAGTCACGGTGCCCAGCCTGTTTGGTATTCTTCCATCTCATGTGTAGATGGCGCTGTAACATAAATTTATACCATCTACTTGGTACAGGAGTCCCAAACCAAAGAACGTACATCATAATTGATCAGGAACTGAAAGAAAACTCCCAGGGACATTTTCACAGTTCCTTGGTCAGTGTCCAGAGGCAAAACAGTTTCCAGAGAAGATGACCTCACAAATTACAGATCATACCAATGAAGGTGAATAGACACAACCAGAAAATAGCACTGCAACAATTAAAGATATCATGGACAAGTCTGAAAGTGATTACAATTATTTACATAATGATGTCAGTAAAGATATATGTAAGTGTATATGAAGTATATAAGAGAAAAGAAGGAATTGAAGGAATAAGACACCATCAAAGAAAAAAAAGGCATAATTTAAAAGCTTCTGAAGAACTTCTAGAAATGTGAACATTAAAATTCAAACTTAAATGGTTTAACGGTTAAACAACAGACTAAATTGAATTGACAGGAATAATAACTATGAAGAAATGAGCAACAGAAGGCACAAAAAAGACAGAAAATATTAAAAGAGGATGACATAGTAGTGAGAATACCTAGTTAGATTTAATTATCTAAAAGGGGTTTGTCTGTAATCCCAGCTACTCTGTAGGCTGAGGCAGAGAATCACTTGAGCCCAGGAGGTGGAGGTTGCAATGAGCCGAGATCGTGCCTCTGCACTCCAGCCTGGGTGCCACAGCGAGACTCCATCTCAAAATAAAATGAAAAGTAGAGAGAATGAGAAAAGAAAATTTCAGAATTTAAGACTTCTGATTGAGAATGTATACAGATTCCTAAGCGAGTAGGTTGAAAACATTCATATTCATTTCTGGAAGAATGAATAACTAGGAACATTGGCAGCATTTGGAGAGGCAAATTGGGAAGGAATAGGAATGAACTCCAAAATACATGCTTTTTGGACCTTTTGAGTTTCTACCTTTGTTCTATATGTATATTTACATTGAAGCAGATAAAACACTCATAGCTGAAAAATGAGATGGGAATGTATGAGTTAGAAAATTTGGATTAAGGCCGGGTGTGGTAGTTCACACCTGTAATCCCAGCACTTTGAGAGACCGAGGTGGGTGGATCATCTGAGGTCAGGATCACCTGAGGTCAGCTCGAAACCAGCCTGTCCAACATGGTAAAACCCTGTCTGTACTAAAAATACAAAAATTAGCTGGACATGATGGCGGGCATCTGTAATCCCAGCTACTCGGGAGGCTGAGGCAAGAGAATCACTTGACCCTGCAGGTGGAGGTTGCAGTGAGCCAAGATTGTGCCACTGCACTCTAGCCTGGGTGACAGAGTGAGACTCCGTCTCAAAAAAAGAAAAAAGAAAATTTGGATTAAAAATTGAAATAAATTTAGACTTATTTTTTTTACATAGACATGAAATTCGAATATCATACAATTAACCGTTTTAGAATGTACAATTCAGTGGCACTTAGTACATTCACAATGTTTTGTAAGTACCACATCTATCAAGTTACTAAACATTTTCATCACCTCAAAAGAACACTCTGTGCCCATTAAGCAGTTGCTCCGCATTTCCCTTCTTCCAGCCAGGCAGCATATTTTTTCTTTAATTGCACATTATCTAAGTTCTTTTCTTTTACATTTAAAAGAAATTTTCAGTTTCTGAGCTTCAGAGGCTTATGCCAACAGGAGGGTTTATTTAGTAGAAAGAGTGCTAGCCTTGGAGTAGAAGTTGTGACTACTCCCAGTGCTGCCCCTGATCAACTGTGATTTTGGGCAAATAGCTAACCTTTTTTGGGTCTCAGTTCCCCATGTACATGTAAAACAAGTGGTTGGACTACCTGATCTCTGGGACCATCCATTCGTGGATGGGATTTTTTTATTGTAAAAAACATAACAAAATTTACCATCTTAACCATTTTTAAGTGTACAGTTCAGTAGTGTTAATACATACACATTTCTGTGCAATTTCTAGAATGCTTTTCATCTCACAAAACTAAACTCTATGCCCATGGAACAATTTCCCATTTCTCCCAACCCTCAGCTCCTGACAACTACCAACTTTTTACCATCTGTATGGATTTGTCTCATCAGGATATGTCCTATGAGTAGACTCAAAGTATGTTATGGATCCTTGTGTTTGGCATCTTTGACTTAGCAGTGTTTTCGAGGATCATCGTGATTGCACGCATCAGTACTTCATTCCCTTTTATGACTAAATACCATTCCATTCCATGGAAATATCTGCTGCTGCTATAAATATTTGTGCACAAGTATTTTTTTTTTTTTTTTTTTGAGACGGAGTCTCGCTCTGTCACCCGGGCTGGAGTGCAGTGGCCCGATCTCAGCTCACTGCAAGCTCCGCCTCCCGGATTTACGCCATTCTCCTGCCTCAGCCTCCTGAGTAGCTGGGACTACAGGCGCCCGCCACCTCGCCCGGCTAGTTTTTTGTATTTTTTAGTAGAGACGGGGTTTCACCGTGTTAGCCAGGATGGTCTCGATCTCCTGACCTCGTGATCCGCCTGTCTCGGCCTCCCAAAGTGCTGGGATTACAGGCTTGAGCCACCGCGCCCGGCCAGCACAAGTATTTTTTTGAGTACCTGTTTTCATTTCTTTTGGCTGTACACTAGGAATGGAATTGCTGAGTCATGTGGAAATCTTTGTTTAACTATTTGAGGAGCCATCTTACTGGGAGTGACATGGTATCTCATTATGGATTAGATTTGCATTTCCCTAATGATTAATGATGTGGAACATCTTTTCATATGCTTATTGGCTATTTGTATATCTTTGGAGAAATGTTTATTCAAGTTCTTTGCTCATTTTTTATTGGATTGCTTGTCTTTTTGTTGATTTATAAGAGTTCTTTATGTATTTTAGAAACTAGACCCTTGTCCATGATTTACAGGTATTTTCTCCTCTAGGTAGCCTTTTTTGCTCCTTGATAATGTGCTGTGACATACAGATTGAGTGTAGTATCTCTTATCCAAAATTCTTGGGACCAGAAGTGTTTTGGGCTTTGAATTTTTTCAGATATTGAAACTTTGAATTATACTTACCAGTTGAGCCTCCTAAATCTGAACTCCAAAATGTTCAAATGAGCATTTTTGTTGTGTGTCATGTTGGTGCTCAAAAAGTTTCAGATTTTGGATTGGAGCATTTTGGATCTTGGATTTTCTGATTGGGATGCTCAAGCCTGTGCCAAGTTTTAAATTTTGATAAAATGCAGTGTACCTGTTTTGTCTTTTGATGGTTGGGCTTTTGGTGTCATGTAAGACTCCATTGTCATAAATAACCAAGGTCATACAGATTTATACCTAAGTTTTCTTCTAAGAGTTCTATCAATTTAACTCTTCTATTTAGGCTATTGTTCCATTTTTAAGTTAACTTTTGTATATGCCGTGAGATAGGGTCTGATTTCATTCTTTTGCATGTTGATACCCAGTTATCCCAGCATCATTTGTTGAAGAGACTTTTTCCCCCATTGAATGGTCTTGGTACCCTTCTCAAAAATTATTTGATGATATGTATAGGTTTATTTCTGGACTCTCAATTCTGTTTCACTGATTTACATGTCTGTTCTTAGGCCAGTACCACACTGCTCTGATTACTGTAGTTTTGTGGTAAATTTTGAAAATTAGAAGTGATTTCCTCTAATTTTGTTCTTCTTTTTCACTATTTTTTTTTTTTTTTTTTTTTTGAGATGGAGTCTCGCTCTGTCGCCCGGGCTGGAGTGCAGTGGCCGGATCTCAGCTCATTGCAAGCTCCGCCTCCCGGGTTTACGCCATTCTCCTGCCTCAGCCTCCCGAGTGGCTGGGACCACAGGCGCCCGCCATCTCGCCCGGCTAGTTTTTTGTATTTTTTAGTAGAGACGGGGTTTCACCGTCTAGACCAGGATGGTCTCGATCTCCTGACCTCGTGATCCACCCGTTTCGGCCTCCCAAAGTGCTGGGATTACAGGCTTGAGCCACCGCGCCCGGCCTCACTATTGTTTTTGACAGTTGAGGTCTTCTTGAAATTTCATGTGAATTTGAGGATTAGATTTCCATTTCTACAAGAAAAGGATGGTGGAATTTTGACAGAGATTGTGTTGAATCTGTAGATCACTTTGTGTAGCATCACCATCTTTAACTATATTGTCTTCTAATCCATGAACACAGGGTGTCTGTCCATTTATTTATGTCTTTTTAAATTTCTTTCAGCAATGTTTTGTAGTTTCATTATTCAAGTCTTTCACATCCTTGGTTAAATTTATTCCTGGATCCTTTATATGCTATTGCAAATGAAATCGTTTTCTTAATTTCCTTTTCAGATTGTTGATTGCTGGTATATATAAAACAACTAATTTTTGTGTGTCAGTCTTGTACTTTTGCAGATTTGCTGAATTCTTGTATTAGCTCGTCTGTGTGTATGTGTTCATTCTTTGGGGTTTTTTTTTTTTTGAAACAAATGGGGTTTCACTCTGTCACCCAGGCTGGAGTGCAGTGGTGCAGTCATAGCTCACTACAGACTTGAACTCCTAGGCTTAAAGGATCCTCCCACTTCAGTCTCCTGAGTAGCTGGGACTCCAGGTGTGTACCACCATGCCCGGCTAATTTTCAAATTTTTTATAAAGATAGGGACTCAATATATTGCTTAAGCTGGTCACAAATTCCTGGCCTCAGGTGATCTCCTTGCCTCTGACTCCCAAAGTGCTGAGATTCAGGTGTTTGCCACCACACTTAACGATTCTTTGGGATTTTTATATATTGGATCAAGTCATATGTGAATAGATCTTTCTGGTTTGAATGCCTTTATTTTTCTTGTCTAATTGTTTTGGCTAGAACTTGAATTATGATTAGCACTGATTATCCTTGTCATATTCTTGATTTTAAGGAGAAAGCTTTTGGTCTTTCACCATTGAGTATATGTTAGCTGTGAGTTTTTCATAAATATTCTTTATCATGTTGAGGAAGTTCTCTGCTAGTCCTATCCTAGTTTGTTGGTTTTTTTTTTTGATGGAAAGGTATTAGATTTTCTCAAATGCTATTCTGCATCAAGTTAGATAATCATGAGACTGCTTCGTTCTATTAGTGTGATACATTATACTGATTAATTTTCTTATGTTGAATCACCTTGCATTTCATAGATAAATGGCGTATAATCCTTTTACTATGCAGTTGGGTTTGGCTTGCCAATATTTTGTTGAGAGTTTTTACATCTACATTAATAACAGTGTTAGTCTATAGTTTTCTTGTGGTATTTTCAGTGTCAGGGCAATACTGGCCTCATAGGATGATTTAGAAAATGTTTCCTCTATTTCTACTTTTTGGAAGAGTAGGATTTGTGTTAATTCTCCTTTAAATGTTTGGTAGAACTCATCAGTGAAGCCATCCAGTCCTAGACTTTTCTTTGGAGATTAAATAATTTAAATGTATTTATTTTTCTTTCGTAGTATACCGTTTTGATTCCTTTCTCATTTCCTTTTGTGTATATATTTAGATATTTTTTCAGTGATTATCTTGAGGATCACAACTAACATCGTAAACCTCCAACAGCCTACCCTGAATTGATACCAACTTAGCTTTAATATTATAGCATACAAATCTCTGATCCTATACAGCGTCACTCCTCCTTCCCATTTTATGTTTTCGTTGTCTCAGATTTTATCTTTATACATTGTCTACTCATTAACATAGTTTTATAATCATTATTTTACATGCATTTGTCTTTTAAATCATGTAGGAAATAAAAGGAGTTATAAACCAAAAATACATTAATATTGGTTTTAATATTTAGATGTGTGATGGACTTTACCAGAGATTTGATTTGGTTTTATGGCTTCAAGTTATTATCTAGTGTTCTTTTATTTCCTCTAAGGATTCTCTTTAGCATTTCTTAATAGGGAAGGTGTACTACTATCACACTCCTCCAGCTTTTATTTACCTGGCAATGTCTTAATTTCTCTTTCATTTCTGTAGTATAATTTTGCTGGATATATAATTCTTGGTTGGCAGTCTTAAGTTTTTTTGGGGGTTTTGCTTTTGTTTCTTTTTAGCACTTTAAATGTGTCATTCCATTGCTTTCTGCCCTCCATGGTTTTTGCTGAAAAATCAGCTCATAATCTTATCGAGGATCCCATGGTCATAAGTCACTCTCCCTTGCTACTTTCAAGATTCTCTCTTTGTCTTTGCCTTTTAGCAGTTTGAATATAATGTTGCTCATTGTGGATCTATTTGCATTTATCCTTAGAGTTTGTTGAACTTTTTGGATGTGTAGATTCATGTCTTTTACTGAGTTTGGGAAATTTGTGGCCATTATTTTCTTAAATATTCTTTTTGCTCTTTTCTCTCTTCTTTATCTAGGACTCCCATTGTGTATATTTTGGTCAACTTGATGGTGTCCCACAGGTCTTATAGACTGCTCATTTCTGCTCCTCAGACTGTATAGTTTCACTTCCTATTTTCAAGTTGATTGCCTTTTTCTTCCTTGTGTTCACATATGCTGTTGAAATCCATTAGTGAATCTTCACTGTGTTTTTCAGCACCTGAATTTCTACTTGGTTCTTTTTTAAAGTTTCTGTCTCTGTTGATATTCTCTACTTGAATGGAATATTCTTTGTACTCTAACATTTAGCAACCATTGTTCTCAGCATTTAGTCTGCCAGTTTTTGGCATAGGTACTGTAGTTATCCCCGTTTAACCATGAGTTGATTGTTTTTAGTAAATATCTTAGTACTGAAGAACTGATTAAGAGCTCTGCTTATGAGAGTGGAGCTTTTCAGCAACTGGGTTTTTTCTTCAATGTGATTGGGCAAAAATCAGTCATAATGGAAGACCCTGAAGTGCTTGATATATCAGAGACATCTCTTTTTTTTTTTTTGGAGGTGAGTCTGTCGCCCAGGGTGGAGTACAGTGGCGTGATCTCGGCTCACTGCAACCTCCGCCTCCCGGGTTGAAGCGATTCTCTGACCTCAGCCTCCCGAGTAGCTGGGACTACAGGTGCATGCCACCATGCCCAGCTAGTTTTTATATTTTTAGTAGACACCGTGTTTCACCATATTGGTCAGGCTGGTCTTGAACTCCTGACCTCAGGTGATCCACCCACCTCAGCCTCCCAAAGTGCTGGGAGTGAGCCAGCGTGAGCCATTGCACCCGGCAGAGACATCTTTTTTTTTGTCCTGTCTGCACCAATGGTGCCTGATTGTCACTTTTCTTTCTCAAGATGTGGTTGGTTATGGTGATTTTAATTAATATTCATATTTCTAGAACCACTTTTCATTCTCACCAAACTTAGCTTCTCTGAGTTTAGAAATGTTCCATTTGTAATATGGAGCAGATTGGATCCTTTCTTGTCCTTATACTTTCCTTATGAACGTTGCTATAATAATCATGTTTGTACACAATTCCCATAGAATAGGTTCCTAAAATGAAATGTGAATCATAATATATGTGTAATTTTCATTTGAATAGCAGTTGAGACAAAGGTACGATTTCCTGCTGGCTGGGATAATCTTGAAGGTCTTTACTAAAATGATAGATACAATTTAAGTAGATCTTAAAGGATAGACAGGCTTTCTGTAATTAGGGAGGTGCTACAGGAATAGTTAAAAGAGAGAGGCGGAAGTAATATAAAGTTCATGGTAGGATACCCTTTTGTTTAAAAATAGGATGTTTATAAGAAGGACTAATGACAAACAAAGTTTCCAGTATTTTAATATAAAATTCTAAAAATTATATAGAAAAGGCAAAAGAACCATACGGTGAGCACACACTCAGCACCAAGATTCTATTGTTACTTTTTGCATCACTTGCATTACCATATTATTAATACATCCATTTATTCATCATCCTTCTATCTTACTCATTCCATAATAAAATAAATAGTAGATATCATTATGCTTCACCTATAAACTATTCAGTATGCATTTCAGTAGAGTTCTAATATTTGTGTACTTTTCTTTTCTTTTTTTTTTTTTTTGAGACGGAGTCTCGCTCTGTCGCCCAGGCTGGAGTGCGGTGGCGCGATCTCAGCTCACTGCAAGCTCTGCCGCCTCCCGGGTTAATGCCATTCTCCTGCCTCAGCCTCCCTAGAAGCTGGGACTACAGGTGCCCGCCACCACGCCCGGCTAATTTTCTTGTATTTTCAGTAGAGACAGGGTTTCACTGTGTTCGCCAGGATGGTCTCGATCTCCTGACCTCGTGATCCGCCTGCCTCGGCCTCCCAAAGTGCTGGGATTACAGGCGTGAGCCACCGGGCCTGGCCTGTGTACTTTTTCTTTTACCTCCAAGCAGCATCAGGATATAATAAATTATTATCGTATGATTGAATGAGTTTTGACAAGGCATTCATTTGTGTAACCAAAACTCTTAAGATAGAGAACATTTCCATCATATCAGAAAATGCCCTTATGCCGCTTTCCAGGCAGCCTTTTCCTTACCCTCCATCCAGCATTACTGTTTTGATATATTTTTTAAACCACAAAACCCACTTTTGCTATTAGTTTTCTTCAGTTAACCCACCCAAATGAAGTAAAATTTTATTTTAGTTCTACTATTTGATTTTTAGTTAGATCTGGATCTCTGCATGTTTTTCATTTTAAGTAGTTGCCCTGAAGATTACATTTACGTTGTTACTTTTCACTATTTAGGACTAATACTTTACAATTTCATGTAAAATATAAGACCTTTGCACAAATGAAGTTTTCATTTAACCCCTCTACCACTTGTTTTGTATGCTGTAATTTTCATATCTTACATAAGTACATAGAAAATGGTAAGTCATTATTAAATGGGAGTAATTACAGTACCTATTCAACAAAATTGGAATACTAAATGCAGGAAACAGTGACAGGCAAATGTTAAGAGTATAGAAAATTTTAGCTCAACAAATAGAGAATATCAGTAAAGACATAGAAATTATAAAATGAAACATTCAGGAACTGAAAACTAACTATATAATATAATATGTAAGCATATCATATATATCACAGTATTATAGATTTTCCTTTAACTAATCGTGTGTGTATTTTAAAGATACTGAAAGGAAAATGTAGTCTTTTATATTTAACATTTTTAGTGCTCTTTTTTTTCCCTGAATATTGCCAGATAAAGTAGGCATTGGAACTCAATCCCCAGATTGAGTTCATAATAATAATAATAACCCACTGAGTTCTACAGTGGGTAGCATCAGAGGTCTCTGTTCAGTTCTTTTAGCATACTTGGGCTGCTTGGAATCTTTCCTACATATACGTATTTCAGAGGTCAACTAGAGATTTGGGCAGAGTGAATACACAGAATTTAGGACTCTCCTTTGGTGCCTGCTTTCTGAGATTTCCTCCTTTCTTTTCTAGATCTGTGCTGTCCAGTAGAACTTTCTGCCATTATGGAAATGTTGTATAATGTACACCATCCAGAATGGTAGCTATTTGCTTCATGTGGCTGTTGAGCACATGAAGTGTGGCTAGTGCAGTTGAGAAATGGAATTTTTTATTTTAATCTACATTTGAGTAGTCACATTTGGCTAGTGGCAACTTTATTGGACAGACTATCCTTGCAGAAAGGTCTGTTAGCACTGTTCTTGATGCTGTGGTCATTGCAAACTCAGTCCCCATTTCTGTCTGGGGTTTAGCAGACCCTCAGAATCAGAACAGGGCCTTTTCTTAGGTACAAATGTATTATGAAGAAGGAAACTCAAGCAGTACTTTCCCTTTGTCCCTGCTAACTATGACTGATTTTGATTGCTCTCCAGACCCTTCAAGTAATAGTTGTTTTGTATATTTTTGACTAGAGTTTATAAATACATCTGTGTCTGATAGAACTACTGCACTATTTAACAGAAGCAGATCTCCACCTCTTAATCATTTAAATGGTGACCTAATTTTAAGGAATTCATATTTGGTGTTTTGTTATCATAATTCTCTTACCAATCACTAATTAAATATTTTTGGTTCTGAAATATGTAGCTGATATAGCCAGCTTCATCTCCCATTTCTTTAAGAAAAAACTAGTTACTTAATACTATCATTGTTTAGATGAAAAGTATTTGGAAGACTTATTTTCTGTGTCTCTTAATAGAATTTTATTTTAAACTATCGTAGCCCCGCTTACTAAAAGTATTACTAACCTTTAATGTTACTGAATCTTAGTATTCTAAATTTGATATTCCCATCTCCAGTCATGTTAGAATTTAATGGAATTCTTCAAAGCAACAAACTCATATCATTGATAACTTGTTTGGTATACTTTGCTTTTTCTAGGTATCTGAAAAGGTTTAAAGTGATGAAGATCAAAGTTCTAAGAAGCTGGTGCCGTCAGATCCTTAAAGGACTTCAGTTTCTTCATACTCGAACTCCACCTATTATTCACCGCGATCTTAAATGTGACAACATCTTTATCACGGGCCCTACTGGCTCCGTCAAGATTGGAGACCTTGGTCTGGCAACCCTGAAGCGGGCTTCCTTTGCCAAGAGTGTGATAGGTATGTTTCAGGTGTACCTTGGAGCCTGACTGGCTTTCTGACATTCCTTTTATTTAGAATCCTGGCCCTGTCAGAGTTTTAAGTGATATAAACCTTAAGACATTCATAGCTTGAACTCAGGAGGTGATTCGTTCTACTTACGAGATGTAGGATTCTCTATATTTGTGCTTCTTGGAATCATCTTAGAGACTGTTGATAACATTACATTCCAAGGAATAAAGTGAACTTTGTTGATAAAACTTAATGTAACAGTCTTTTTTGTTGTTGTTGTTGAGATGGAGTCTCTCTGTGTCACCCAGGCTGGAGTGCAGTGGTGCGATCTCAGTTCATTGCAACCTCCACCCACTGGGTTCAAGCGATTCTTGTGCCTCAGCCTCCCGAGTAGCTGGGATTACAGGCATGCATCACCACGCCTGGCTAATTTTTGTATTTTTAGTAGAAACGGGGTTTCACCATGTTGGCCAGGCTGGTCTCGAACTCCTGGCCTCAAGTGATCCACCTGCCTCAGCCTCAAGTGCTGGGATTACAGGAATGAGCCACCTTGCCCAGCCAGCCATCTTTTCATTACACACTGTTGATACTTAATATCATGCATTATTTATGTAATACATACAGTATGTCACTTCATGAAAGAAATGGAATTTATATTTAGTTTTACTTCCTAAAAGTAAAAGATAAAAATTAAATTTTTAGACATATAAAATGTCTGTTGGGTATATATGTATATTCAAGAATATTGGCCAAGCGCAGTGGCTCATACCTGTAATCCTAGCACTTTGGGAGGCTGAGGTGGGAGGATCACTTGAGGTTAGGAGTTTCAGACCAGTCTGGCCAACATGGAAAAACCCCATCTCTATTAAAAATGCAAAAAAAAAAAAAATTAGCCGGGTGTGGTGGCGGGTGCCTGTAGTCCCAGCTACTTGGGAGGCTGAGGCAGGAGAATCGCTTGAATCCGGGAAGTGGAGGTTGCACTGAGCTGAGATTGCACCACTACACTCCAGCCTGGGCAACAGAGCAAGACTCCGTCTCCAAAAAAAAAAAAAGAATATCTAGCCTCCTAACATTTTGTGAAAATAAATATGACAATTCATTCTGAAAAGTTGGTTTTATCAACTTTTTTCTTAGTCTGACTCTTCAGAAGTTATGATCTATCTAAAAGAGTGTTTCTCAACCTCAGCACTACTGAGATTTGGGGTTGGATAATTCTTTGTTGTAAGGGGCTGTCTTGTACATTGTAAGACTTGAGCAGCATTCCCAGCCTCTACCCGTTAGATACCAGTAGCACGCTCCCTGTCTGTCTTCTAGTAGTTATGACCAAAAGCGTGTCCAGACATTACTATATATGGCTCCTAGAAGACAAAATTGCCCCCTGTTGAGAATCACTTATCTAAAGAATAAGGCTGTCCCTTTCAGACTTTATATATTAGAAACTCAAAGCTGGAAAAATAATTTAATGCCTATTTTGATAAGCTTTCACTCTATGAAGAGGGTATCACAATTAAAAAACTTGAAGTCTTCATAAACACTCTGTTTACTCCCTCCAAAAGGTGACAATAACAAAAGAAACCCATTAATTTTTAAGTGAACTTGGATCCTAAGTATTACTAGGAAAAGCACAGAACACCAGTTATTTGTACATCTTTCAAAAACAGCGTTCCCCTTGGAATATTATGTAACTTCGGTTAGGGACACTTTCACCTTTTCTTATAATACATTCACAAGAAGAATGGGAACAGTGTCATTTAAAGCTGAATTTCTTTTTTTGCCTTCTTCACAGGAAACATTTCTTTGATTGTCTTTGGCATCCTGAAATCTCTGACCCAATAGAGTTTTTATTTTCTTTGTTCAAGTCATAGTGTGCATGTCTGTTTCTTGGAATGCATTATAATTTGAGGTATGCAGACCTAATTTTCTGGAAGCATTATAAAACCTGGTCTTGTGAGATCACACACTGTGCTCATAAATCAGTCTGTATTTGGGTTCTATATTTGTGTGTGTATTTGTCTTTTTGCCTGTAGGATGTCCCTCACTATATTTCTTGTGTCTGTAGTAGGCTTATTTGTGTACTACAGGTGCGATGGTAAGTATGTGAAGAAAAGGGCTCTGGTGAGTGGCCTTTGGAGACAATTATGTTTTATTTCATTTTTTAAAAAATGTATTGAATATCGGGTTTTTCACTGCAAGGCCTTCTTAAAAAGTGAAACTAATCAGATTGAGTGTTAATGCCAAGAGTGTAGCTGTAAATATTAACCTACAACTACCATACATTAGTGGACACACAAACAAGTATTTTGATCTTTTTAAACCCATCATCTTATCTTACAGATGTACCATTATATCTGTTTTGTTCCTTGCATAGTGTCTTTCCTTTTCCTTCTATTTGTTTTCAATATGAATATTAGTTTATCTCTTAGCCAAGGCTTTATTTTGACATATTGTTTAGAGAAATTCATTTTACACAGTACATCAATAAATAGATCCTTGACCTTATTCCAGTTTCATATAAAGGCCTTGCAGTGGAAGATCTTTTACGAGATATTTGATGGAACAGACTGACTGAGAAGTTTTCCTTCCTGTTTTTCCCCCCTTTCCTTTTTTCTCCCCATTCCAATTTCTTCTCTCTCACAGGTCAACCCCTCTACTTCTCTCCCCGGTGAGTAACGTCTGAAGCTTCTGCTCGCATTGAGTCTGAATCGTTCTTTTAATTTAAGGTACCCCAGAGTTCATGGCCCCTGAGATGTATGAGGAGAAATATGATGAATCCGTTGACGTTTATGCTTTTGGGATGTGCATGCTTGAGATGGCTACATCTGAATATCCTTACTCGGAGTGCCAGAATGCTGCGCAGATCTACCGTCGCGTGACCAGTGTAAGTCTTCCCCTAACTGATTGTTGAACTTGGGTTATATCTAACAAAGAATCCCAAGGTGGATGACATCAAACCATGTAAAAGAGGACAATAGTGGAAGGCATACTGAGTGAACTGTTGGAGTGGAGGTGGTGGTGTTGAGGTATGTGATACAGTGAAAGATAAAGATCAGAGAACCACTAGTTTATCCTGTACCCACCTTGCATTCATTTAAATCTTTATTATGTTTAGAAACACACCCTCATTGCCTACTTTTTAACCCCTATTAATTCAGCTAAACTCCCATTTTCTCCCACCACATAGGTCAGAGTTAAAAGTAATGTTTTTAATTCAAGATGCCTTGTCAAATTAATTTGTTCACTGACTTTTCTCTAAATGACTTGATATGATTTATTAAATCTTATATATTAGTACCTACCATATTTAAGGCATAAATAAATACCTTTTTGTAGTTTAAATTACCCATGGTAGTTCATGTCTGCTGACAGATACTTTCTACAGCTGTCTAATTGAAACCTGAAAGGTAGTTGTTACGATTCCCTTCACTTTATCACTACATACTTCATTATGCTACTCTAAAATACATTTTCTTACATAACCATATTATGCCTGAAAAAATTAACAATCATTTCTGGATCATCCAACACCCTGAACCTGTTCAGATATTCTCTCCATTGTTTCAAAAAATGTCCGTTGACAGTGTTCAAAACAGGTTCCATCAAGGTCCACAAAATGTATTTTATTGTTGTAGTTCTTAATCTAGAACTATTGCTTTTACTTTCATTGTCTGCATGCCAGAGATTTATTGAAAAACTTGGGCCGGGCACAGTGGCTCAAGCCTGTAATCCCAGCACTTTGGGAGGCCAAGACGGGCAGATCACAAGGTCAGGAGATCGAGACCATCCTGGCTAACACGGTGAAACCCCGTCTCTACTAAAAAAATACAAAAAACGAGCTGGGCGAGGTGGCGGGCGCCTGTAGTCCCAGCTACTAGGGAGGCTGAGGCAGGAGAATGGCGTAAACCCGGGGGGCGGAGCTTGCAGTGAGCTGAGATCCGGCCACTGCACTCCAGCCTGGGCGACAGAGCGAGTCTCAAAAAAAAAAAAAAAAGAAAGAAAAGAAAAACTTGGATTATTTTGAGGAATGTACCACATTCTGAATTTTCCTTGTAGTGTCATTTAACTGGTTTATTCTTCTACATTTCTGTAAAGAGAAGTTTACCTTAAATAGTTGGGGTAGGGTAACAATGTAAAAATAATTTTGTCTTTTTTACTCGCATTCACCCCAGAATGTACGTTGTCGTTTTCCAGAGGCTATATGATACTGCACATATGATACTGCAGCAGAGTACACGCAGAAGCAGATATAAGAATTCATTTGTAAGGCCGGGCGCGGTGGCTCATGCCTCTAATCTCAGCACTTCGGGAGGCCGAGGCGGGTGGATCACTTGAGGTCAGGAGTATGAGACTAGACTGGCCAACGTGGTGAAACCCCATCTCTACTAAAAATACAAAAATTAGCCAGGTGTTGGTGGTGCGCCCCTGTAATCCCAGCTACTCTAGAGGCTGAGGCCTGAGAATCTCTGGAACCCGGGAGGTGGAGTTTGCAGTGAGCCAGGATTGTGCCACTGCACTCCAGCCTGGGTGACAGAGTAAGACTCTGTCTAAAAAAAAAAAAAAAAAAAAAAAAAAAAAGAAGACA
>NW_016819136.1:2249406-2341551 GCF_001698545.2 Rhinopithecus bieti | reverse complement strand
AAAAAAAAAAAAAAAAAAAAAAAAAAAAATTCATTTGTCTTCCATTAAACCATATTTTTAAAAAGATTACAAAAATGTAAAACAATACCAATCTTATCACTAAATTTGTCTTATTTTGGAAAATACTGAATTTTTAATTTTAAATATATATTTGTAACATAATGAGTTATAATTTTAAATGAATTAATAAATATTTTGAAACTTTCTCAGGTTTACCATCTGCCATGGTAAATATTAATAGATGTAACACACATAGATAAAATCCCTCTGAGGTCCCCAGTAATGTTAATTTTAAGAGTATAAAGGGTTCCTGAGACAAAAGTTTGAGAACCACTGTTCAAAAGTCTTGATAAAATTTAGGCTAAACATTTTTTGCAACGATACTTAATATGTGGTGCTGTATATGTTGTATTGCACCAAGAGGCTCATAGTATCTCATTATCTCATTTTTAGTAATGTAATTTAATTGAATTTTGATATAGAAGATGTAATTATAAATTGCTTATTTAGATTTTGATAGCTGAACAGAATGGAAGTGTTTATTTTTTTTTTTATTTTTATTTTTTGTGAGACGTAGTCTCCCTCTGTCGCCCAGGCCAGAGTGCAGTGGCGTGATCTCGACTCACTGCAAACTCCACCGTGTTCACCAGGATAGTCTCGATCTCCTGACCTCATGATCCACCCGCCTCGGCCTCCCAAAGTGCTGGGATTACAGGCGTGAGCCAGAAATGTTTATTATTAAAAACTGATAGGAAACATTTTGCTTTAGGTAGACCAAATTTTACCTCTTCATAAAGGCTTGGAAGAAGTCTTTGGAGTCAAAGATTAATTATAATTATTTATTGCTGTGAATATTCCTTCAGTATCCTTGTTGTGTATTCGTATGTGATTCTGTTGTTGATGGATATAGAGCTACTTTGGACAATTAGTTTAATTTCATGTGAAGTGTAAGAACTGGTGGAGGTTTCATACCCAGTAAAAATGACAGCTGTTGTTTACAGAGAAAGCAGCATAACTCTCAAGTTACTTCTGGCTTTGTAATTGGGATGGTAGTTTGTCAGTTATTATTATTGGGTGTATGTCTCCAAGTCTGGCCTGAGGCCTTACTGTTAAATTTATTAACCTCTTCTTTTTTTTTTTTGAGACGGAGTCTCGCTCTATCTCCCAGGCTGGAGTGCAGTGGTGCAGTCTGGGCTTACTGCAAGCTCCGCCTCCGGGGTTCACGCCATTCTCCTGCCTCAGCCTCCCAAGTAGCTGGGACCACAAGCGCCGCCACCGCGCCCAGCTAATTTTTTTGTATTTTTAGTAGAGACAGGGTTTCACCATGTTAGCCAGGATGGTCTCGATCTCCTGACCTCTCGATCCGCCCATCTCAGCCTCCCAAAGTGCTGGGATTACGGGCGTATTAACCTCTTCTTAATACTCACCCAGATTCTAATACATGTTATAATTGTAATCCCTGAAGTACTGACTCTCAATTTGGGCTGAATGGGGGCAGGATAAATTTTTTTTATGCCTTCAGATGATTTTGATAAGTACCCTAGTCATTATTCTACATTTATGCCCTTAGAAAGCTCATCTGCTTTGCCTCTCAGAGTTCTGTATCATCATTCCCAGTTCATGTCTCTTATTATTCCCCTTTCTTCCCCTGATGCATAGTAATTTACATTCTCTCTTTTTTTTTTTTCCCTTTGAGCATAGGGTAGACTGTTTATTGGGTAATGTCCTCCTTTATTTTGTTTAAAATTGTAGAAAACTTAAGAAGTATATTTGATTTCTTGTTTTTTACTCACTACTTCCACTACTTCCAGTTTATTAGGTTCTTGCTTCAGAATACCTCTTAGATGCAAGCCTTCTTCATTCCCATTGCCACAACTCTGATTTCACATCTTCCTTACTTCACACCTTGCATTATATTCCAGAAGTAGTTTACACTGTGAATTTATTTTTTTATTTCATTTAAACTTGTTGAGCTTTCTTGCTCTCCTTTCTTGGTATGAGGAACTTCTGATACCAGTTTGCTTATATCAGAGCAAGTACAAATTCTTAATCTTTTGCTATTCTTCATCTTCATCCAAGCACTTTATTTTAATTAAATCATTATCTCGCACATATGCCACATCCTTTCCAGTATTTCTATCCATTTGTAAATGTTATATAATACTGTACCTCTTCTATAAGCTTTTCTGCTATCCAGTCAATCCGTATACTTAACAGTCTTCCTCCATGACATTTTATCTGATTGGTTTCACTGTATAATGATCTTTGCCTTTTTTGAGCTGATTCTTCTGACTTGATATGAATTATAAAATTTTGTTTATAATTGGTTATTGTACTTATAAACTCATAAATTCAATTAATGTACTTACTGCTTATTTTTATTGCTTTATATTCTTTAAAATATTTTAATCTAGTACATCTGTATAATTTCATCCTTTTCCGAAGCACTATCCTAAATACAAAATAAATCTCAGTGTCAATAAATGCAACATTTTCTGAATCCCTCCTATGTCCCATGCCCAGAGCTTGATACTAAGTAAAGGTGAATAATCACATTTCCTGTCTTCAGAAAGCTACCTCTAATATAGAAGATTAATATGTGAACAAAGAATTATAATTACATTATGGTGGGTATTTTAATGGACACAAGCACTAAGGAGAGTGGAGGAACAATGGTTAACCCTGCTATGGATTAGGGAAGATTTCACAAAAAGAGCTGTTTTATGAACTGTCAAAAAGAAAAGGTGGAAGAATGGTGAGAGGCCATTCTAAGAAGCAAGAATAGGATTTACATGAATGCTGAGGTGCCAGACATCGTAGTACAATGGAAGGAAAGGCAAATTGATCAAATAGAGTGAAACTGTTGTCTTGTGGTTGTAAAGGAGGGACAAATCAATTGCTACTTAGTGTCTCCTGCTCCCAGATCCTGTCTCATCTCAGAGCAGAGTGTTTGGGATCAGTAATTAAGAGGCAACCTTCTGACTCCTGATACGTGTATTTTTGCTGCTATTATATTGTTGTGTTTTAATGGTGAAATAGATCTTATTTGTTTATAGGCTTTTGGAAGGAGCAAGAGGAAGAGAGAGAGAAGTGGAAATCATGGTGGGTGGTGGTGGATAGGATAGAGTAATATCCAGGATTCAGTGGGCTTGTGACATGGTATAATGGTAAGTCTTGATAGGGAAGGTTTTCTCCTGCGATGAGGTAAGGGAAGCAAGATGGGTTTTGGAAGCAAAGTCTTGGGTCCACATCCCTGCCCTAGTTATTGCCATACTATGTTGAGCAATTCACTTAATTTCCCTATACTTCAATTATTTGGTTCTCTGTAAAAGAGATACCATTACCCTCTTACAGATTGCTTAGCACAGTGGCTGGTACTGGCACTGATAGTAGACTCTGGTTATTTTCTGTGAAATATGAGTTGTCATCCTCTTAGGGGTGTGTGTAGAATGAAAGATG
Organism: Rhinopithecus bieti; assembly: GCF_001698545.2. NCBI lineage: Eukaryota > Metazoa > Chordata > Mammalia > Primates > Cercopithecidae > Rhinopithecus > Rhinopithecus bieti. Next base: position 2,338,092 of record NW_016819136.1, on the reverse strand, counting down.
GTCTTTAAGAATGATAAAGGCTTAAAATAACACCTATGAAACTTTGAACTGATTAGAAAATAATAATTGTGAGGCAGCACCAGGCATCCAGAATCTTCCTTTTTAGTGTTGATAAACACTATTATGTAAGCAATGAATATATTGTTTGTACTCGTGTTTATGTGTATGCAAGTAGAAAAGGGCAAATTTTTACCTATTACATACTTCTTTCTTGTGAATAACCAATAATAGGCTGGGCCTGTAGACTCACGCCTATAATCCCAGCACTTTGGGAAGCTGAGGTAGGCCCATCACTTGAGCTCAGGAGTTCGAGACTAGCCTGGGTAACATAATGAAACCTTATCTCTACAAAAAATATAAAAATTAGTTGGCCATGGTGGTGCATGCCTGTAGTCCCAGCCACTGGGAGGCTGAGGTGGAAGGATCGCCTGAGCCAGGGAGGTGGAGGTTGCAGTGAGCCTAGATTGTGCCATTGCACACCAGCCTGGACAATAGAGTGAAAGCCTGTCTTAAAAAAACAACAAAAAAAACCCACAATAGCTTAGATTGCTGAATTGGTCCTCAGTTTTCTATATTCTGAATTCTGTGTATCAGGGTTTGAAGAATAGAATATAAATTATTGACATAAATGAATTAGGTTTCATAGGAGAAAAGTTAATTTTACTTGGTGTCTTTTCTACTTAATAAATTTCATCTGTGTATTTGTGAATATTTATTAATTATAAACTGTGACCAAGCACTATACTAGGTATTGGGGATATACCAAGTCAAAAAGTTGTGTAAAAAAAAAAAAAAAAAAAAAATGTTGATGGAAGTTGGTAAGTTGACTAGGCGTGATAGCTCACGCCTGTAATCCCAGCACTTTGGGAGGCCAAGATTGGGTGATCACTTGAGTTCAGGAGTTTGAGACCAGCCTGGCCAACATGGTGAAACCCTAGTCTCTACTAAAAATACAAAAATTAGCTGGGCATGATGGCATGCACCTGTAATTGCAGCTCCTTGGGAGGCTGAGGGAGGAGAATCACCTGAACCCAGGAGACAGAAATTGCAGTGAGCTGAGATAGCGCCATTGTACTCCAGCCTGGGTGGCAGAGCAAGACTTGGTCTCAAAAAAAAAAATTTTTTTTTTTGATAACTCTATTAGAGTGATAAGGTTTGTGTCTAGAATAGATGGGAGATAAAGGGTGAGAAGCTGAACTAGGTTTATTGTTACAGCACAGCAAACTCAATCATTTCTTTTTGCCCAAAATATATGACTAGGTACTAATGCAATCAGATTTTTTTATTAAAACATGTAATGAAGTAATTATGGAGGAAATATAAGCCAGTAGATTCAAAACTGAGGGGAAAAATAACAAAAGTTGTAGTGGATCAAAGTTGATTTGTAGATCAACATGCTATATGAGTGATATTGCTAAACAGTAACAGGTGTTTCTGTTCTGTGACTCCTGAGCCTTAATTTCCTCATGATTGTGATAGTCATAACTGCCAGGCCTGCTAAGGTTGTGAAGAACAAATCTGTTGAAATTACATAAGAAAGTACATTTGAAAAAGTTTAGAAATATATTTGTTGTGTTTGACATGTAACTAGATTGACTCTGAAATGTCTTCTATCTCAATAGATTCTTGGTGTTTCAGAAGGGTTTGACTTAGGGTTTCTGCCACAAAAGATTGGGAGGATAGCAGTAGCTAGCTTTTTTAAGTGTAATGAGGCTCATATTTGCACAGAAGTTACAAAATCTGTGATTGTGATATATTCAAGGAATTTTATTTTTAAAAGCACCTCCAGCTTTTCAATAAAAAAGTAAATAGATGACAAATTATTCTGTGTAGAGATGAATATCTAGATATTAAAACTTAAAAGTACGATTCTGATTACATAATCAAGTCATAGGCTTTCAGTAGCCCTTAAAGTCTGCTTTCTATCCTTCAGTGAATTTTCGAACTTTTTTAATAGAATATTTTGTGCTTACCAAATTAAACATTAGAAGACCTTTGGGGACTTGATTGATTCTCTGCATGGCATAATGTGCTAAGTCAGAGTATTAATCAGGAAGAATTTTCTTTTTTGTATGTGCATGCTAAAAATGTACATTTAGATTTTTTTCTAGCAGCATTACTGAATATATTATATAATTAACCCATTTAAAGTGTATAATTCACTGGTTTTAGCATCTTCACAGTGTTAAAAGAAAAACTTAAGCCAAATTAAATTTAAAGGTGTTTAATTGAGCAATGAACGATTCACGAATTGAGCAGCCCCCAGAATCACAGCAGATTCAGAGAGACTCCAGGGATGCCTCGTGGTCAGAACAGATTTATAGACAAGAAAAAGGGATGTGACATACAGAAATCAGAAGTGAGGTACAGAAACAACTGTGTCTGTACAGCTTGCTGGTTACAGCTTGCTGTTTGCCTTATTTGAACACAGTTTGAACACTCAGCAATGTATAAGTGGTTGAAATATGGCCACTAGGGCTGGGCGCGGTGGCTCACGCCTGTGATCCCAGCACTGTGGGAGGCTGAGGCAGGCGGATCACCTGAGTCCAGGAGTTTGAGACCGGCCTGGCCAACACGGTGAAACCTCGTCTCTACTAAAACTATAAAAATTAGCCATGCGTGGTGGTGGGCGCCTGTAATCCCAGCTACTTGGGAGGCTGAGGCAGGAGAATCACTTGAACCCGGGAGGCAGAAGTTGCAGTGAGCCAAGATCACGCCATTGTACTCCTGCCTGGGTGACAGAGTGAGACCCTGTCTCAAAAAAGAAAGAAAGAAAGAGAGAAAGAGAGGGAAGGAGGAAGGGAAGGAAGGAAAGGGAAGGGGAGGGGAGGGGGGGAGGAAGGGAGGAAGGGAGGAAGGAAAGAAATTTGGCCGTTGGGATTGGCCAAGCTTCAGCAGTTGTTATAGGCACACACTCCTAAGTTAGGTTTTCAGTCTTGTCTACCTATTAAGGAGGAAGGAAGGGAGGNGAGGAAATTTGGCCGTTGGGATTGGCCAAGCCTCAGCAGTTGTTATAGGCACACACTCCTAAGTTAGGTTTTCAGTCTTGTCTACCTATTAAGGAAGGAAGGAAGGGAGGGAGGGAGGGAGGGAGGGAGGGAGGGAGGAAATTTGGCCGTTGGGATTGGCCAAGCCTCAGCAGTTGTTATAGGCACACACTCCTAAGTTAGGTTTTCAGTCTTGTCTACCTATTAAGGAAGGAAGGAAGGGAGGGAGGGAGGGAGGGAGGGAGGGAGGGAGGAAATTTGGCCGTTGGGATTGGCCAAGCCTCAGCAGTTGTTATAGGCACACACTCCTAAGTTAGGTTTTCAGTCTTGTCTACCTATTAAGTTAGGTTGCAGTTAGTCCACAGAGACTCAAATTAGAAGTACAAAGTCCTTCTTGGGCCCTATTTAGTTTGCTTTAACAATAGGTATGTGCAACCATCACCACAGTCAACTTTAGAATAATTTTATCACATGATAAAGAAATTCTGCACCCTGTAGCAATCACTTTTCTATACAAACATTCCCCCAACTCCTGTGCAACCCCTAATCTGTTTCTGTCACTATAGGTTTTTCTGTTCTGGACATTTCATCTAAATAGTCATTTAATATGTGGTCTTTTGTGACTAGCCTCTTTCACTTAGTATAGTGTTCTCAAGGTTCGTCCATGTTGTAGCAAATGTTCATGCTTCATTCCTTTTTAAGTCTGAGTAGTAATATTCCATTGTGTGTGTGTGTGTGTGTATATATAAACACAATTGTTTAGCCATTTATCCATTGGTAGACGTTTGGACTGTTCCTACCATTGGCTGTTGTGAATAGAGCTGCTATGAAGAATATTCATGTGCAAGTTTTTGTTTGAATATCTGTTTTTACTTCCTTTAGGTATATACCTGGAAGTGAAATTGCCATGAGTGTATGCTAGTCCTATGTTTAACCATTTGAGGAACTGCCAGCCTATTTTCCAATAGCTGTACCATATTACATTCCCACCATCAGTGTGAGAAAATTCTGATCTCTCCATATTCTTGGCAACTCTTGTTGTTATTATTATTATTTATTTTTGGAGACAGAATCTCGCTCTGTCACCCAGGCTGGAGTGCAGTGGCACGATCTCAGCTCACTGCAATTTCCGCCTTCTGGGCTCAAGCAATTCTCCCGCCTCAGCCTCCTGAGTATCTGGGACCACAGACACACACCACCACGTTGGCTGATTTTTTTGTATTTTTTGTAGAGACGAGGTTTTGCCATGTTGCCCAGGCTGGTCTAGAACTCCTCAGATCAAGCAATCTGCCTGCTTTGGCCTCCCAAAGTGCTGGGATTACACGTGTGAGCCACTGTGCCAGCCTGTGTCTTCTGTTCTTAAAAAGACAACAGTCATTGGGTTAAGGACCCACAGTGCTCCTGGATGACTTCATCTTAACTAATTACTTGTGCAATGATCTTGTTTTGAAAACAATTCACATTGTAAGGTACTAGAGATTAGAACCACAACATGTATTTTTGAGGGACGCAGTTCAACCCCATAACAATTCGTGGGTTCATTCAACAAATATTCAAGTCTCTTCTATGTTGCAGACTGTTTTCTAGATCCTAGATACTGAATATTATTGTTATGTCAAACACAGTCCGTCTCTAAAGAACTTACCAAGGGAAGGAGAACAAACAAATAAAGCAAACAGTTACAATACAATAGAAAACACTTATTTTAGGGATAGGTACTTAATGAAAGCATGTAAGAGTGGTACCTAATCAAGTTTGGACACGTTTGGTATATGGTGTTAAAGAATTAGGGAAAGACTAAGATAGTATTGTATTTGAAGATCCACAATTTTCTATATCAACCAAGTTTGGAAGTAGGAAAAAGAGGAAGCAAGGGATAAGAGACAAAAGGAAAACTTAGCCTTTAATGTAGATCACTGAGGGGACTGTTTTAAAAGTGGGTAGGTATCATGTATGTCAACACATACAGACTTAAATTTTAGAAAGATTGTTTCTGACTGCAGAATGGAGAATGGATTTCTGAGGAAAGATTAAATGTTGAAAACCCAGTTAAAAGGGTATTGAAGTAATCTAAGGAAAATGACTAATAGTCTGAAATAAGGAGTTGTAAGAGAGAAGGCCAAAGTGGGTGGATTAGAGAGATTTTGTTTGTGAATTAGATTTGAGCTAACCTCATTTTTTTTTCCACTTAACATTTATGAAAATAAATGCTCATGTACATATATATACTTAAGATCAAACAAAATATCAAACCTGATTGTGAGGTTAAATATATAACTTTAGATTTGGGGAGTATAAAATTTATAATTTGTATATGAAATGGTTTACATATTTTATTTACTAACTTAATCATTCCTTTTATTTATTTATTTTTTTGAGACAGAGTCTTACTCTGTCCTTCAGGCAGGAGTGCATGGCTCAGTCTTGTCTCACTGCAACCTCTGCCTCCCAGGTTCAAGTGATTTTCCTGCCTCTAGCCTCCTGAGTAACTGGGATTACAGGTGCCTGCCACCATGTCTGGCTTTTTTTTTTTTTTTAAGTAGAGATGGAGTTTCACCATGTTGGCCATGCTGGTCTCGAACTCCTGACCTCAAGTGATCTGCCCACCTTGGCCCACCAAAGTGCTGGGATTACAGGCGTGAGCCACAACGCCTGGCCCATTCTGTCGTATTCTAAATGGAATAGCAAACTATGCTTCCTGGCCAAATCCAGCCTGGTGCCCATTTTTTACAGCCCATGACATACATATGGTTTTTGGTTTTGTTTTTAATTTTTTGAGAGAAAGTCTCGCTCTATCACGCAGGCTTGAGTGCAGTGGTACAATCATAGCTCTCTGTAGCCTTGAACTTCTACAGACATGTGCCACCATGTCCAGCTATTTTTTTTTTTTTTTTTTTTGTAGAGCTGGGGTCTCACTATTTTGCCCAGACTGGTCTCAAACTCCTGGCCTCAAGTGATCCTCCTACTTTAGCCTCCCAAAATGCTGGGATTACAGTTGTGAGTACCACACCTGGCTTGTTTTTATATTTTTTAATGTTTGGGGAAAATGTCAAAAGAAGAGTATTTTATATGATACGAAAACTACATGAAATTCAAATTTCAGTGTCCATAAATAAATTTTTCTGGCATACAACCACACTCATTTGCTTCCATATTATTTATGGCTGCTTTCACACTATAATGGCTGAGTTGAGTAATTGCAACAGACTGTATGATACATAAAGCCTACAATATTTACTATTAGGCTCTTAACAGGAAAAGTTACTCAGTCCTGTGCTAAACATGTCACCAGAACTTTGTAAAACATGTTCCCCAGTAGAGTTCTGTACGAAATTACTGATCTGCGAAAGTAGTGGTGATGTTCTTCTATAAGAATGCATTAGCCTCGGTACTTGTAATAGACATGAGAATCTTGGTGCAAGCAAGTAGCTACTTAACAGGTCAGAAAATGTATAGGCAGTCTTTTCTCTCTGTTAAGAGTAGAACTAAAACTTTAACATTTTTATTTGCCACATACAAACTCAAAAGCTCAGTTGAGAAGAAAATCTTCTTAAATGAAAGATGTCTTTGGTAGTAAGTTTAACAGAACCTAGAAAGACTGGTGTCACTGTTTCTGTATTCTCAGTGTAGTGTTTAACCTGTTTTCAGTTGTTCAACAGCTTTTATTTTTTATTAAACTGAGACAAAATTCATATATCATAAAATTAACCATTTTAACCATTTTTAAGTATACAGTTCACTGGTTTTTAGTATATTCACAACGTTAATGCAGTTATCACTACTAATTCCAGAACCTTCCCATCATCCCCAAAATGAAGCCCCATACCCGTTAGTAGTCATTTCCCATTCCCCCTCCAGCCCATCCCCTAGCAACCACTAATCTACTTTCTGTTTCTGGATTTGATTTTCCTATTCTAAGTATTTCATGTAAATGGAATTATACAATAAATGGCATTTTGTGTCTGACCTCTTTCACTTAGCAAAATGTTTGCAAGGTACATCCATTTGGTAGCATGTATCAGTACTTGTTAATGGTTAAGTACTATTCCATTGCATATATACTACATTTTGTTCTATTCAGCAGGTTTTATTTCCCTTTAGTTCTTTAGTTTCTTCCTCTTTTTCTCATTGTTAAACTGCTTAACTCTATAGCTCCCTCTTAATCTGGAGAGAGATTGAGAACAGTGTTTTAGTCCATTGGGGCTGCTATATCAATAATGCCATAAACTAGGTGGCATATAAAACAACAACCATTTATTTCTCACAGTTCTGAAGGCTGGAAAGCCCAAGATCAGGTGCCATCAGATTTGGTATCTAGTGAGGTTCTGTTCCTCACACACCAGACTTTCTCATGTCATTTTCACATGGTGGAGGAGTCAAACAAGCCCCCTCAGGACTTTTATAAGGGCAGTAATCCCTTTCACGGTTCTGCCATCATGACCTGATCTGCTCTCATGACTTGATCTCCTCCCAGAGACCTTCACCTCTTAATACTATCTCATTGGACATTAGATTTCAACGTAAAAATTTTAGGGAGACACAGACATTCAGACTATAGCATACATGAAGGAGAAAATTATAGTGTCTTAAAAGGTATTGTCCTAGAGCTTGGTTTATTACATCGTTGTTTATATTCATTGTGCACAGCACACTGTAGGCACTCATTAATATTTTGAAGAATAAATGATTCAAAGGAGTATCAAATATAGTCAAAATTAGACATTATATAAATTTAGGAGAGTTGTATTTACTCAATGAAAGAGAAGTGAAATTTAAGGTGACCTTCAAAATTATCCTACTGAAATGAAGTTGAATAGCAGCAAGTAGAAACTGATGTACCTATAAAAGCAATATATTTTATCTTAATGGCAGAAAATACACTTACTTTTGCACGAACCTAATAGAATAGGAAAAACTATTCTGTGCAAATAAAGCAGAAAACAGTAATAGGTAGAAAGGCTATCCCAGGACTAGAAAGGCTCTTCTGTAGGTTCTCAAATCTCAGTTGTAATTTCTGAACAACTAGCTTAACTCTTTCCATTGTGGGGCTATCTGTCTGTATTTTTTTTTTTTTTTTTTCTGGTAGGTATTTCCCCGTAATTTTTACCCTATAATCACTCTCACCTTGTGCTTTCTTCCCTGAGACTTCATAGGGCAGACCAAATCGTAATTTCACTTGGTGTCCCTCAGATGTTTCAAGACAGTTTTTCTAATGTTAGGAGTCTTTTTTTGTCAAGACCCATCATTGTCAATTTGTAAAACTAAAACTTGTTCCTTTGAATTTCTTGAGGGAAGGGGCTTATATTCATTCTTGGAAGAGGGAGATGCTCAACAATTGTTTTCTTGATCTTCAGGAGGTTACATAAGAAAGAAGAGAAACTGTAATTGAACATAATGAACTTGGCAACATTGTATAATATTGCAGAGGCCTTGGTGGTAAAGGTTTGAGGTTCTGTCACCTGAGAATTTTTGAAAAGGAATCAAGACAGCTAACAGAGACTCAAGTGACTTTTTTTTTTTTTTTTTTTTTGGGGGGCGGGGTCTGTCTCTCCCCCCGGGGGGGGGGCAGGGGCATGATCTCAGCTCACTGCAACCTGTGCCTCCTGGATTCAAGCAATTCTCCTGCCTCAGCCTTCCGAGTAGCTGGGATTACAGGCGCCCACCACCATGCCCGGCTAATTTTTGTATTTTTAGTTAAAACGAGGGTTTTACCATGTTAGCCAGCCTGTTCTGGAACTCCTGAGCTCAAGTGATCCACCCGCCTTGGCCTCCCAAAGTGCTGGGATTATAGGCGTGAGCCACCACGCCCGGCCCAGGCTTGAGTGATTAGTTCAGCATGGTATTAAAAGTTATAGAGGACCCCAAAGAGCTTTTATTTACTTGTGTTCTATCTATTTTACCATATTATAAATTAAANTTTTTTTTTTTTTTTTTTTTTGGGAGACGGAGTCTGTCTCTCGCCCAGGTGGGAGTGCAGTGGCATGATCTCAGCTCACTGCAACCTGTGCCTCCTGGATTCAAGCAATTCTCCTGCCTCAGCCTTCCGAGTAGCTGGGATTACAGGCGCCCACCACCATGCCCGGCTAATTTTTGTATTTTTAGTTAAAACGAGGGTTTTACCATGTTAGCCAGCCTGTTCTGGAACTCCTGAGCTCAAGTGATCCACCCGCCTTGGCCTCCCAAAGTGCTGGGATTATAGGCGTGAGCCACCACGCCCGGCCCAGGCTTGAGTGATTAGTTCAGCATGGTATTAAAAGTTATAGAGGACCCCAAAGAGCTTTTATTTACTTGTGTTCTATCTATTTTACCATATTATAAATTAAAATAGAATTTTAAAAAGCACTTAAAAATGATAAATAACATAAGCCCTGTATATGTTGGCGTCAAAAACATTTGTATAACAAATAACTGTTTTCCAAAACAAATTTTAAAAACTTATTGAGAAGAGGGGCATTTCCACATTTTTGCAAATCTGATGTCTAGTCTAAAAGAAGATTGCTAAATTCTCATATCTGCTTTTCTGTTCAGTCTGTTACAATATGTTGTTTGGGTTGAAGTATATGAAGAAAATCTGGCCTCATGCAGATATGTAGTTGTGAAAGGAAATACTTTATAGGCCACAAGAAAGGATATTGAGGACCCTGAAGGGTCTTTATACCACACCTTTGAGAACCACAGTTTTAGCAAACCATGCAAAGTGCAGTCCTCAGACCAACAGAATCAGCATCTCAGGGTGCTTGTATTTAATGTAAAATTTTGGCCCCTTTCCAAGCCTGTTAAATTAAAATCTGCGTTTTACATAGTACAAGGGCAATTCATATGTACATTAAAGTTTGAGTAGTATGAGCTGGGTCATTAATCCCTTAAGGTCTTTTTTAGTTCCATGTACCTTTATTTGGTTAATTAAATAAAAAGTAGGCGATATAATATAGCAAAATGTTATTTAAATAAACTATTGTTCAGTCATTCATGTAAACTTTTAAGTCACATTATAAGTAACCAATTTGACTTAAAAATTGTATTATTATAGCATTTCTATGCAATTTTGCATTTTTTCTGCCTTTTGGTTGTTGCTTTTAAATTAAAATTTTCTTTATTTTTTTTTTGAGACGGGGTCTCACTCTGTCACCCAGGCTGGAGTGCAGTGGCGTGATCTTGGCTCCCTGCAACCTATGGCTCCTGGGTTCAAGTGATTCTCCTGCTTCAGCCTCCCAAGTAACTGGGAGGGACAACAGGCATGTGCCACCACAGCTGCCTAACATGTATTTTCTGGTAGAGACGGGGGTTTCACCATGTTGGCCAGGCTGGTCTCCAATTCCTGACCTCAAGCAATCCGCCAGCCCTGGCCTCCCAAAGTTCTGGGATTACAGGCATGAATGACCACGCCAGGCCTGGTTGTTGCTTTTTAAAAAGGAAAACCAGTAAATCAAGCTGTAGAAAATGTGAAATAAAAACAATTGAAACTGTGCTAGAATCCTTAGTTTCTAAGGATGCTGCAGGTGGCATACATTTGTGCTTTATTTTTCCTCTAAGCTGTGAAAATTTAGTTGTGTATGCTCTATAGTCCTTAATTCTGCACCATCCATTACCATACTTCTTGCCTAGGAAATACTGTGTAGATTTTACCAATCTCCATTCCCATCTTCTGGCTTCTAGTAAAGAATAAAAAGGGCTGTGATCTTTGTTACTTTTCTAAAAGTATTCTTATGTTTTGGGTGCTGAGATAAATGTGTAGGGTTTAAATAAGTTCTTAGATAATATAATTTATGTAATTATATAAACAATCATGATGATTCTGTGTTGAAATGGGCCTTGAAATATTGTACCCTCTCTTAAGTCAGCTTGGGATTTAAAATTTGAATTAGTAAATTTAACTAATTTTAAAATTATGTTAGTGTCAGTCGGCTTAACTGTTGCATACTTATTAAAGAAACGTGCGTGGTTATCCATTGGAAGAAGTCCTAGGGCTTCCTGATGCAAACACAGCCACAGACCCCAGCCACTCTAGATTTCTGGTTTTCATCCCAGGTCTTATTGTGTATACCCTGGCTATTAGTAACCAGTAAACCACTCTCCCCCTTCTGTAGATTCAGTACTAACTTAGAAAAAGGATACAAAGAAGAGTTTGTATTGAACAGCTCAGGATTGCCTTTTTAGGTGGAAGAAACAGGCTCTGGAGTTGGATCTGCTTCCTTTCAAATCCCGGTAATGTCATTGCCCAGCTGTGAGACCTTGAGCAAATTATTTACTTCTCTGAGCCTAAAGTATTTGTGAAGATTAAATGAGAAAGGCAAAGTGCCTGGCATGTGGTTATCAATCAGTGCCTAATAGGTATCACCATTATCATCAACATCATTATTATTAATACATATTTAGTAGTGAAATAAGGTGTCTCTTTTTATGTTATTTTAACCAGTGACATTCAGCAAATTGCATTAATTTAAGTGTGTTTCATAAGTATCACATAAAATCAAGCTTTAAACGGGAGAATGAGCTAACATTTATTTGTAATCTTGTCAATCACCTCACCTCAGTACTTTACATATACTGTTTTAATCTTTTATATCATGGTAAGTAGATAATGTCTTCATTTCACAGGTAAGAAAATAGACTCAGAGTTTAAGCATTTTGCCTAAGGACATGCAGGAGAAATAATAGTAGTCAGAAATCAAGGTTCTCTTAACATGACACTGATACAAACATTAACATTATTTTCCTTTACCTCTTTTTTGTTTTGTTTTTAATCTGTTTTCTAGACCACAAGGAAAACTGAGGGTAAAAAGTTTAGGAGATGTGAGTAGCAAAAGTCTGGTACTGCAGTTTTGAGCTCTAAGCAAAGATTCATTCTCCCTGTTTAACAGAGAAAAACTTCTTAATTGTGTGCTATACTTGTAATCTTGACCCAGTTATCATGAAAATCTATGCCACTGATAATGAGAAGGTCCAAGTAAAAGTAGGAATATATTTAGCACAACTTTGGTGTGCTTTTAAAATAATAAAAACTGCAGCAAGCAATGATAACAACTTTTTATATGAAGGATAGTGCATTTGAACTGGAGCAGTACACAAGCTTTCATGTATTCAGAGAGTAACGAGCCTTGGGGAATCATGAGTAAGTTAATTTCTTTGATAGAGCTAGCTTGATTTGGTAGGGAGTTCGAAGAGGCTTGTTTTCCAATGGGATCATAAGGTATGTTCAAATTCCTGTAAACTAATGGTTCATACCTGTAAGAATCTGGCTGAATCCAGTCCTATAACAACCAAGTTAGAAATAATGGGGATTTTTAATTACTTTGTTTGTGTAATTTGACTTTGTCACTGATTCCATTAGCTTTTGGATTGCAAGGTTTGAACATTTTGTCTGGGAAAAACAGAATTAAAGCCATTAGGGTAAAATTCCTTTTAGTTTTTATATAACAGATTGCAATTCACCCTACTTTTTTACTCAAACAAGTGAGACTGATTCCTGATTAGATGGTGTTTGAAAAGTTGAAGGAAACTTTGTATTTATTTCTTTAGCAGCTAGAATTTGTTTTGCTATCAGTGAAAATCTATTGGATTTAGCTAAACTGGTTCCTTAATAAGTTTTGTTTCTATGTCCATCCAGCAAATTTAGGTTATAAATGTAAAAGAAAAGTTCAAGTATTGAGGGGCTATATCTTAGGAACATTTTGTATGATTTTCAGAAGCATTACATTATTCTACTGTGATTTGATTAAGATTAAAGGTGGTAGCAATTCCCTGTGTTTAGGTACTAAATAATAATTATTAATTAAATCATTATTTCAGAATTCCTCAAAAAAGCTGACCTTACTTACCTACCCGGAATATTGATCTGTAATTCACAAGGCAGTAGACTACAGAATAAAAACTGAAAGGATATAGAAAGATTATTTTCCATATTTAAATACAGCAGTACTGAGTTTTCTGATATAGTGTAGATAACCTAAATGCTAAAAGATTCATATAAATACTTTGTAATTGCTACTTTCTCTAATGGATTATATGTATATATGATTTGAGGTATACCTTGAAAGAAGCATAAGACTCAGTTGACTGAAAAAAGGGGGCAGAATAGGAAAAGTATTCTTGTTGGTAGCAGTGTTCACTAAAGTATTCAGTGAACAAGTAACCAGTTTGAACTTACTTTGGGGAGATTAGGTAAAGATGTGGGTGGAAGTTTGATTATGATTTTCATACCACCTTTAAAAGCACAATAACATGGACTAGAAATAACATTAAATTAGACACTGGAAAATCTGGATTCTAGTTTTTGTGTTACCATTGATTAGGCCCATACTTCACTGGAATATAGATTACATTTGTCTTATAGGTGCTGAAGGTGGTGCAGTATATCTCTAGCAGATTGCCTGATAGCTGTTAGACTAGATGAGAAACTCCATAGTCAACCAGTTGAATTAATGGATTAATTCTTTTTTGTTGTTGTTGTTGTTGTTGTTGTTGTTGTTTGAGATGGAATCTTGCTCTGTTACCAGGCTGGAGTGCAGTGGTGTGATCTTGGCTCACTGCAGCCTCCGCCTCCCGGGTTCAAATGATACTCCTGACTCAGCCTCTTGAGTAGCTGGAAATACAGGCTTGTGCCAACATGCCCAGCTAATTTTTGTATTTTTAGTAGAGACGGGGTTTCACCATGTTGGCTAGGATGGTCTTGACCTCCTCGTGATTCGCCAGCTTCGGCCCCCTAAAGTGTTGGTATTACAGGAGTGAGCCACCGCGCCTGGCTGGCTAATGGATTAATTCTAACTTTGACGTAGAATTAATCTCTGGACCACATTTCTGTCATCTGAACAAGGAAGGACTGTTAATCTGGTTCCTTCTAGATCTGTGATCCTGTGACCATTTAGTAGCTGTGGAGAACTATTAACCATTTTTGAGCAGTGTGATTATATTAAATGATATCAGATGATTGGAAATGGTTAAATGTCAGATGCTTAAATGGATATCAGATGGTTGGAGCTAGCCACAATGTAAAACACAAATTGGAGATGAAGAGAATGGAAATATGAGGCCCATCTTAAATTGGTCTAGGCTTAAAGAGATGAGGTATTAGAAATTAGAACTTTGATGGTTACTTTTGTAATACAAAAACAATGACTTGAGAGGCAGCAAAGAAGCCAGTAAAAACCCTTTTTTTTGGGCTTGATCAGAGATCTTTGGCTATTGGAGAAGAGTAAGAGAGAGTAAGAGTACTAGTCACAAAACCATTTCCCAGTTGTTTTTAACTTTACTTTAAGAGCCCATAGAGAATAATAGTAGTACTTAAATATTGTGGGGGAAGAAGCATCCAACGATGACTAAGGTTTCTTCTCTGGACTATGGAAATAATGACACGATTGAAAAAAATGGGGGAAATCCAGAGAAAGGCACTGATTTTGAGAGAAAGAGGAATTACTTTAGATACGTAAACTGTTATCTATTTGTGAATGGTATTTTTGTTGTATATAGGGAAAACTCTTATTTTGATTTATAGAAAAGATTGCTCTTTATAGAATCTAGATATTTGGCCGGGCGCGGTGGCTCAAGCCTGTAATCTCAGCACTTTGGGAGGCCCAGACGGGCGGATCACGAGGTCAGGAGATCGAGACCATCCTGGCTAACATGGTGAAACCCCGTCTCTACTAAAAAATACAAAAAACTAGCCGGGCGAGGTGGTGGGTGCCTGTAGTCCCAGCTACTCAGGAGGCTGAGGCAGGAGAATGGCGTAAACCCGGGAGGCGGAGCTTACAGTGAGCTGAGATCGCGCCACTGCACTCCAGCCTGGGCGACAGAGCGAGACTCCGTCTCAAAAAAAAAAAAAGAATCTATATATTTGTGCCTACATCATACCTTTGTCTCCTCAAGCCCCCAAAAGTCCCCTCAGCTTGGTTTATTTGTTGCCTAATAGAGTTTTAAAACTTACCCACATCTTTATATCTGATGGACCTTTGCAGCAGGACACATGGCACTTGTTTTCTAGCTCTTTCATTTAGCCAAGCATGGTCCTACACAGGCTTGTTCATACACTTAAGTTAGAGGTAGGCTGCACTTTTGCAGCACACATTGCTGCATTTCTGAGCAATACCTGACATCCTAGACTCCTTAGTAGTAATAAATTGTGTTGAGCCAGAGATTAGTGGTAGTTGCTTTGAGATAGCCTGTTAGAATTGGTAGCATTTCTAACCTTTAGATACATTACTTCCAAACAGCTTCCAAGCCATTATCTTATGCTCCTGTTGGTAATTGAAGCCTTAGCATCCGCTGTCTTCATCAGGATTCAAGCCTACAAAATTACAAGGGAGAGAGGACTTTAATCTGTTACCCATTATAACAAAGCAATGAGCAATGCTGTTCCTACAATCTTTGTTAATGCCCTGAAGAAAAACTTTCCCTTGATCACTAAAATTAAAGTAGTTTTTGTTTGGGTCTATGAGATCTTCCTAGCAAGTGGAATGTCTTAATTTTGAGACTTTTATAGGAGGGAGAAGAAGCAAAAAATCCATACCACTTGTGTACATAAATACTGTTGATTGTTTTAAATGTACTGTGAAAGGGTAGTACAGCAGTCTGCCTTAATATCACTGCCTTTTAAATCGGGTGAACAGAGGAACCATTATCTCCACTCTAAAAACAAATTTAAGGGATATGGTCCAGGTCATGCAAACATAGTATACGATGGATTGAACTGACAACCCAGCCCCAGTATTGTGATTCCCTGTCCAGTGTTTGTTTGGCTACATATTCCGAGTTTATACTTTGTTCATTGAAAATCCCCTTTTTCTTTTAAAGTATGCTTTCAAAATGATTGGGGAAAAGGGAGTGTTTTCGGTAAATGGGTTTCTGGTGTACATACAGTTAAGCATCTAAGAAAGGTTTTGATAGGTCAAGGAGACAGAACCTGTGGACAAAGTAGGTGGAGCATTGAGCAAGTAAAAATCTCATTTTGCTTGTCCAGGAATCTTTTACTGTTGGCAGAGAAGCAGGAGGAATATTAACAGAATAGTTTTCCTGCTGTTGGGCATGTAGTTTTGTCAATCTAGAATAAATCTATTGTTGGCTGAGTAGAGCAAATTCATGTCTGAGAGTTGGGGAAGCATGGCTAGTGTTAAACAAGAAACTGTGTTTTGGTCTGACTTTGATGTCTGCCTTCCTTATGCTGTGGGCTAATGTATATCATAGCCATTTTTTCCCTCATTTTCCTCCGATAAGAAATCTGTTTTGCCTTTTCTGATGGATATTTTTACAAAGAAAGACTTTTGCTCAGTATTTGTCATCATACATTCTCATTGCTGCTGCTGCCCTCAGAAGGATTGTATAAAGGAGGTAGGTAAGAATTTCCAGGATATATATCAGTCTATATTGTAGCCTTTTTTGCTGATATTGGTAGAAAGTTTCCATTAAAGTATTGAAATTATTAACTTGAGAATGCTTTAAAAATATTTAGAGTTCTATAGTTTAGTGAATTTACACTGTATTCTGTGTGAGGAGGAGGTAGGCTTTTGTTAATTCTGAATAGTTAGAGAGAAGTTTAACCTTTATTAAGAGTTCCTGTTAATGTTACCCTACCACAGTCAAAGCATAAGCTTTTAAGAAGCAAGTGCTGGCAGTTTTTAGGATCTGAAAGACTGAGTTAGAGAATCCCGTATTATGACCCACTTTTGTTTTTCTAGCAGATTAGTTGGCAAAACATAGTCTATAGAATTCAAGTGAGAAGTCAGTCCATAAAATGTGTACATGTTTTTGTGGGTTTTTTAGTTCAAATAACGCAACATAAAATTTGATAAACATTTCTCTTATATCAGACTCTTATTGTGCTGTCATAGAGTTACAGTTGTTCATTTTTTGTACCCCATTTAAAATTGTGCAGAAGTGGCCTCTGTGTTTTGTAGTGAGTGTACAGTAGATGTTCAAGAAATACTTAGATTTAATGGAGAAAAATAAGCTACTGTCCCATGTCAAAAAAATGTATGACACTACTGCCTAAAGATAACTCTTGTGAATTAGAAAAATAAGAGAAAAATACCTGTGGAGCCAGTGAGTTGTTGGCTCTGGAGGAGCGGACTGAGAGGGCTGTATGTCCTTAACAAACTCTGGTTTTGTTCTGTGTAAGATAGTAGCCCAGCTTATCTAGGTTAGTTCTTTTTTCTTCTTTTATCATGAAAACATCTTGTTATCATTATTTTGTTCTGTCTGGTGCTTAAAATTATGTTTTAGAATAATGTAGTTCACCTTTCAAAATTATCAGTTACAAAAATTACATTGAGTTCTCATGTCTTAAGAACAAGAAGCCTGTAAGTATATTTTAAAAACTGTAATTTTGTATTTATTTTAAACAGCTTTCTATTACATGTCCCAGATGACTTTTCTGTGGGTCACTTTTACTATCAGTGAGGTTTCATAATCATTGCATGTACACTTTTACTTTTAATAATACAATACCTGTATATGCTTGCTTCTTAAATGATTCAGAATACCTCTGCTAGGTAGTTTAATAATCCTGGCTTATTGATGGTTGCTGACTGGTAAAATTCCTTGTTATATTTTTCAGTATTTAAGTGGGTAGCATTAAGCAGTCTTAATCTTTTAATACCAGCTACTGGACTGGTAAGGTGTGTCTCAGTTTTATTGGCTCCCTTGGCACCTACAGTACATTTTTTAAGGCAGTAGTAGTATCTGAATATGTGGTATAGCATTGGTATGGAATTTTCTATACAAAACTCTTGACTATAGGTTGAAAAAGCAGCAGAACCTACTAAATGTTAAGTTGTATTATGCACAGTTACTGGTTTCTTAATACCTGTTTTGCTCAATAAGTATTCCTATTTGTAAAGTCGTGAATTCATATATGTTTGCAGGGATAGGATTAGCAAGAGGATTATTATTAAGGATAATCAAGGATGAAAGCAGGTTCAAGAGAAGATTTTCCTTCCTTTATTATCTTTGGTGATTGCCTTTTTACTCAGGTAGCCTTGGGTCAGCGAACTTAATACTTCAAAGAGCTTTGAACCCAGATACGACATTTGAATTCAGTTGTTGTAAATTTAGATAGACAAGTTGGACAGGTATTATCATTATTGGCTAGACAGGAAATCTGAAGCTCAGAACTACTTCTGTTTGTCCAGTTCACACTGAATTCAAGTCTTTTATTGTTAAATGTTTTTGTCCTTTCAATGTGCCTATGCTAGATTAAAACAGAAGAATCAGTATACATTTGCTTTGTTAAATTAATACATAGTTTTATTGCCAGTAGGCTACATACATTCCCCTGAAATGTATGTGCTTATGGAAGAAGGAACCTGTTTTTTGAGACAGGGTCTCACTGGGTCACCCAGGCTAGAGGGCAGTGGCACGATCATGGCTCACTGCAGCCTTTACCTCCCGGGCTCAAATCATCCTCTGGCCCAGCCTCCTGAGTAAGTGGACTGCAGGCACATGTGCTGCCACATCCAACTACTACAGGCACATGTGCTGCCACACCCCACTAGTTTTTGTCTCCTTGGAGAGACAGGGTCTTGCTTTGTGCCCATGCTGGGCTCAAACAATCCTCCTGCCTCGGCCTCCCAAAGTGCTGGGACTACAGGTTTGAGCCACCACACCTGGCCCTAGACTTTTAAAATGCTGTCAAAATAATCAGAAGAGCCAATTGTGTTAGCTCACGCCAGTAATCCCAGCAGTTTGAGAGGCCAACGTGGAAGGATCGTTTGAGCCCAGTTCGAGATTAGCCTGGGCAACATAGCAAGACTTTGTTTCTCCAAAAAGACAAAAAATTAGCTGGGCATGGTGGCGCATGCCTGTAGTCCCAGCTACTTGGGAGGCTGAGGCAGGAGGAGTTTGAGGCTGCAGTGAGCCACAATCCCACCACTGCACTCCAGCCTGGGCAACAGAGCAAGAACTTATTTTCTTTCTTTCTTTTTTTTTTTTTGAGACAGAAGCTTGCTTGGTCACCCAGGCTGGAGTGCAACGGCCCTGTCTGGGCTCACTGCAACCTCTGCCTCCTGGGTTCGAGTGATTCTCCTGCCTCAGCCTCTCAAGTAGCTGGGATTACAGACACCCGCCATCATGCCCAGCTAATTTTTGTAGAGATGGGGTTTCACCATGTTGGCCAGGCTGGTCTCAGTGATCCGCCTGCCTTGGCCTCCCAAAGTGCTGGGATTATAGGTGTGAGCCACCACGCCTGGCCAAGAACTTATCTTTACAAAAAAAAGTTTATGCAATTTTTACATGTTTATTGTAGAAAACTAAAACCAAATGTAAACCAAAATACAGTTGTTCCTCCTTGTCTGGGAAATTGGTTCCAGGACTCCACACTCCTGTGGATACCAAAATTTGAAAATGCTCAAGTTCCAGAAATATAAAATGACCCATAATATTTACATGTAAAAATCATTTACAATATCTAATACACTGTGAGTGTTATATAAGCAGTTGTTATACTGCATTGTTTAGATCACAATGACAGGGAAAAGCCTGTACGTGTTCAGTACAGATGGATTTCTCTTTTAAATTTTCAGTTTACAGTTGGTTGGATCCACAGACGTGGAAACCATGAATAAGAAGGGGCCAACTGTGCTCAGTTTCTACCAGAGAATGTTTACTGCATCGTATTCATTTTTTTCTTGCATTTCCTGTTTTCGTAAGTCTTACGTTTGAAATACCAGCTTGCTCAATTAAAGCAGCCTTTGCTTCAGCAGCAGCGTTTTGTTTTCACTAGAATTATACGAACATAAAAACAAGCTGGGAAAAAACTTAGATGGAGTTGGAAGAATAAGATGAGGAAAATACAGATAGTGATCCTTGTAGTCATTCTCATAAATGAAGCTTTTAAATACATGAATTTAACTTTAAGGTCAGCCCTACTGCACAGTTCCTTGCTGTGAAAAGTTAGCCCTGGGAGTAGAATTCTCCAAATTGGGTCTTCGGAATAATATAATGAGTAATTGAGTATTATCCAGCTTTGGATATAACTCTTGTACTTAAAAGACTTTAGCCGGGCGCGGTGGCTCACGCCTGTAATCCCAGCACTTAGGGAGGCCGAGACAGGCGGATCATTAGGTCAGGAGATCGAGACCATCCTGGCTAACACGGTGAAACCCCGTCTCTACTAAAAAAATACAAAAAACGAGCTGGTCGAGGTGGCGGGCGCCTGTAGTCCCAGCTACTCGGGAGGCTGAGGCAGGAGAATGGCGTGAACCCGGGAGGCGGAGCTTGCAGTGAGCTGAGATCCGGCCACTGCACTCCAGCCAGACTCTGTCTCAAAAAAAAGAAAAAAGACTTTAGAGCTAATCATTTTATGTATTTCATTTATTTCATTTAGATCTATGAGAGATTACATGCGTTTCTGTGATTTATTAGTTACTAATTTTGTTTTACCATATCTGTCATTGAAACTATAGATAATTAGAATTATGTATATTTAATAACTTAACTTTTCTGACCGCCCCACCCCAACTCCATTCCCTTTGTTTTATGTGTCTATTGACTTACAGTGCCACTTGAACAGCATATCAGTGCTTCAGCTCTCGATCTGTGTGGTGACTTAGATGAGGTCGGAATAGATGAGACATTTTTCTCTTTTACCCCACCTCTTAGACAGTAGCATTTTGTTCTTACGTCTTACGTATATTTTCCACACATTGCTGTTTTGGTTTTGGTTTCGTTTTTAAAGATGGAGTCTTGCTCTGTCACCAGGCTGGAGTGCAGTGGCTCGACCTCGGCTCACTGCACCCTCTGCCTCCCGGGTTCAAGAGATTCTCCTGCCTCAGCCTCCTGAGTAGCTGGGACTACAGGCACGCACTACCATGCCCATCTAATTTTTGTATTTTTAGTAGAGACGAGGTTTCACTGTGTTGGCCAGGATGGTCTCAATCTCTTGACCTCGTGATCCGCCCACCTCGGCCTCCCCAAAGTGCTGGGATGACAGGTGTGAGCCACGGCGCCCAACCTGAAAATTTATTTTTGAAGAATTTATTGGCTGGGTATGGTGGCTCACGCCTGTGATCCCGGCACTTTGGGAGGCCGAGGAGGGCAGATCACCTAAGGTCAGGTGTTCGAGACCAGCCTGGCCAACATGGAGAAACCCCCATCCCGTCTCTACTAAAAATAAAAAAATTAGCTGGGTGTGGTGGTGTATACCTGTACTCCCAGCTACTCAAGAGGCTGAGGCAGGAGAATCGTGTGAACCCAGGAGGCGGAGGTTGTAGTGAGCCAAGATCACACCACTGCACTCCATACTGGCAACAGAGCAAGACTTCATCTTGGGGAAAAATTTTTTTAAAAAAGAAAGAATTTATTTATTCTTTTTTTTTTTTTCCGAGATGGAGTCTCGCTCTGTCGCCCAGGCTGGAGTGCAGTGGCTGGATCTCAGCTCACTGCAAGCTGCGCCTCCCGGGTTTATGCCATTCTCCGGCCTCTGCCTCCTGAGTAGCTGGGACTACAGGCGCCCGCCACTGCGCCCGGCTAGTTTTTTGTATTTTTAGTAGAGACGGGGTTTCACCGTGTTAGCCAGGATGGTCTCGATCTCCCGACCTCGTGATCCACCCGTCTCGGCCTCCCAAAGTGCCAGGATTACAGGCTTGAGCCACCGCGCCCGGCCTATTTATTCTTTATAAAGATTCTAAACTATTACTGTGATGACCACTATGTAGTATCACATGTAACAGTGGTAATGAGTTTTCTTCTGAGATTAATTGCAGAGCTTGTCTTTCACATGGGTCCAGTATTTTACTTTTCATTGTGTTTTATTTGTGCAGGACAATTTGCCCTTCAGTTATCATACCAAAACAATATAAATTGAGTTTGTTAAAGATTACTATGATAATATAATGCCTGCCAAACTAAGTATATGAATTCATGCCCACACGTGGGTTTGGTGTTCCAAATAGTTAAATCCTGTATTGATTGATGTGTTTAGGGAACAAGTTTGAACAAAAGATCTTCTAATCGATTAGAACATTTAGCTTTCTTTTTTAGTCAATAACTTCCTTTACTTGAAACACAGCAGAAGATATTATTAACATCTGCCTAAATTTTTTCATTGCCACATATGGAAGTAAGTGACCCTGCTGTCACTGTTCCATGTTTTCTTGTGAAGAGCTAAATTGCCACTACCCAACTGTGACACTGCGTGGACCAACTCCTGCAGGCAAATCAGAAAAAAAGCCAGGATAGTAAGAAAGGAACCTAGAAGAACCTTAATTGGAAATTTAAAAAACAAAGTTCAAAGACCCTGCTTTTTATTAATGTATTTCTGTTTATGCTTTTCAGGGGGTGAAGCCAGCCAGTTTTGACAAAGTAGCAATTCCTGAAGTGAAGGAAATTATTGAAGGATGCATACGACAAAACAAAGATGAAAGGTAAGTTGCCTCTTTTGACCTGAGTGATACTTGAACAAAACCTAAAAAGTAATGTGCTTTGAGTACAACACTTATTCTTCGGTGTATTTAATATTTGTGATTGGTTTCTCTATTTGTGCCTGTAACATTTTTAAAGATAGGGTTTTGTTCATTATGGTTATACAGATGTGATATACTGGAACACGGTAAATATATGGTTTGGTAGAGTTTCAGTAAACCAGAACCACCGTAAACATAGCTACATTCCATGAGAACTACTTACTTAGCCGGGCGTGGTGGCTCAAGCCTGTAATCCCAGCACTTTGGGAGGCCGAGACGGGCGGATCACGAGGTCAGGAGATCGAGACCATCCTGGCTAACACGGTGAAACCCCGTCTCTACTAAAAATACAAAAAACTAGCCGGGCGCAGTGGCGGGCGCCTGTAGTCCCAGCTACTCTGGAGGCTGAGCCAGGAGAATGGCATAAACCCGGGAGGCGGAGCTTGCAGTGAGCTGAGATCCGGCCACTGCACTCCAGCCCGGAGGACAGAGCAAGACTCCGTCTCAAAAAAAAAAAAAAAAAAGAGAACTACTTACTTAAAACATCAGCATGATTTATAAAACTCAAAAAAGAGTTTAGTATCTAACACAGGAAATCTTTCCTTAGTCGTTTACCATTGAATTCTAAATGGTGAAATAAAACCTTGGCTCTTTAAAGTCAACTCAACTATTATAGGTCTGATTTGCTGTCCTTATGCCAGAATTGAAGAAGAGCAAAACACAAAAATTCCTTGAGTAAAAAGAGAAGACTTCACCCAGGGGTTAGAAAGAGATGTGGCTTAGTCATTTGTACTAACAGAGGACTTTTCTTAGAGGAGTAGCAAGTATCTGATCTGCCATATAGCTGATTCATCACCCGTTAGGCATGGTGAAGGTCCAGTGTCTGTTTTTGGAAAACAGTCTATCTTTGCCACCGGCTTCCATCCTCCAAAAAAGAAAAAGGAGACCAGCTAGTACAGATATAAATTGCAAATTGAGCATAATCAACCACCTGAAGAATGAGCGCAATCAGATATATCAACCAAACTAAAGAATTCCATCTTTTCACCTATCCAGTCTCGTTCTTTTTATAACGTCATTATTTAGGAGAGCTTAGCTTCATGGCTTTTAAGGCTTTATTAAGTAAAAATTTAGTTTGAGTTTTCATTTGTATATATGCTGGGTCATTAAATCTCTTCAAGAACTTTTTTTTTTTTTACTATAAACAAAGGAACGTTTGTTTCAACTCTTTTTTTTTTTTTTTTTTTTTGACATAGCCTTGTTCTGTCTCCTAGGCTGGAGTACAGTGTCACAGTCTCAGCTCACTGCAACCTCTGCCTCCCGGGTTCAAGCAATTCTCCTGTCTCAGCCTCCTGAGTAGCTGGAACTATAGGCGCACATCACCACCCCCGGCTAATTTTTGTATTTTTAGTAGAGACGGGGTTTCACCATATTGGTCAGGCAGGTTGTGGACTCCTGACCTGAGGTGAACCACCCACCTTGGCCTCCCAAGGTACTGGGATTGCAGGTGTGAGTCACTGCGCCCAGCCTGTTTCAACTCTTGATGGAGCAGCTTATTAGATTATTGGCATATTGAAATCATTTTATCTTAAGACTGTTTTGCAATCAGACTTCTGCTTGCCCAGTACACAAATTATTGAACAAGGATTAAGAGAACTTATTGGTGTAAATAAAGCTTACTGTGGTAGAAGGTACCAAACTAGAAACAAAAATGTTTATTTTCTAGTTTTTATTTCATTATTTACAGGTTTTATAACTGTGAGCAAGATTCTCAACCTTTCTGCGCCTCCATTTCCTAATAATCAGGAGATGATATTGAATTGGGTGTTGGTCAACAAGATCATAAATATGAAGATTTGTGTTACTTATAAAATGCTGTATAAATGATCATGTGATATTTTGAAGCTTTAATAGAGCCAATTGTGTCAGCTCACCATTACTAGTATACTCTTACTAAAGAGATCATTGGATTTAAAAATTATCACTATCAGTTCTTATTCATGAATGAGATTGTTATGATGTTTTATAACTTGAGAGTAAACCTCTGTAGTTACCATTCAAATGCAGCAATGTTAAAATGAGTTATAAACTTTCCCATGTATTTTTTCCCATTTTTTTCTTCTGTGAATAACAATAATTGGCCACATTTGAAAATTATTTTTTCAAACTAATGGTGTTTTATTTTTGTTCCTTTTCTTTTCCCCTCTGTTTGGAAGATATTCCATCAAAGACCTTTTGAATCATGCCTTCTTCCAAGAGGAAACAGGAGTACGGGTAGAATTAGCAGAAGAAGACGATGGAGAAAAAATAGCCATAAAATTATGGCTACGTATTGAAGATATTAAGAAATTAAAGGGAAAATACAAAGACAATGAAGCTATTGAGTTTTCTTTTGATTTAGAGAGAGATGTCCCAGAAGACGTTGCTCAAGAAATGGTAAATTGACTTTAGCCATTTAAAAATTGATTTAGACTTATATACATCGATACTATTATTAAGTAAAAAAGCAGTTGATGAAGTGCTGTGTGTGACATACCCCACTGACAGAAAATTGTGATGACCCTAAAAGTTATCTTTGATTAGTGGGATTTTCCAGTGTGTGTGTTTTTTTTGTTTTGTTTTGTTTTTAACTCCCTTCTTTGTATTGCTTTTATAATGGGTGTTAGATTTTGTAGTCCTTTTTAAAAGTAAATTTTTTTTTTTGAGGGAGAGAGAGACAGGGTCTTGCTCTGTCACCAGGCTGGAGTGCAGTGGCCTGATAATCACAGCTTACTGCAGCCTTAGACTCCTGAACTCAAGCAATCCTTCTGCCTCAGCCTCCCGGGAAGCTGGGACCATAGGGACGTGCCACTACGCCCGACTAATTTTTGTATTTTTAGTATAGACAGGGTCTCACCATGTTGGCCAGGCTTGTCTCGAACTCCTGATCTCAAGTGATCCTCCCACCTCAGCCCTCCAAAGTGCTGGGAGTACAGGTGTGAGCCATTTTGCCTGGCCAAAAGTTATTTTTGAGAAAATATGTAGATAGATAGATAGATAGATAGATACACACACACACACACATAGGGATAGATGGATGAGATCGATAGGTAGAACTAGTAGAATGCATTCCAAAGTCATTTTGAAAAGTCTGTAAGATTGAGTGACTCCCAGTTTATATAAGCATCATTCATTTAGAATGACAACTTATGTTTCTACATATTGGTTCATTAGCCTTTGATCAGTTATCTGGATGAACCCTATAAACAGACATAGGACCATGAATTGTTTTTACTTTGAAGAGAGTTTTCCTGATCAAATATTGGTAGGAAGCCTTTGATGTATTATTATTTGAAGTATGTCTAAAAGATCACCCTTCCATAAGGAAACCCTTCCCCAAATTTATGCTTGCCATAGTGCCCAAAATAGCTAATTATTATGGAAAGATAACTCAGAATATCTCTACTCAGTTTTATAAGAACCATTCAAAAGTGGTAGTTGCCTCTGGGAAGAGATCAGGTATGAGTTACTTGTGTTTAACTGTTAGTTATTTGTATTATCTGAGCTTTTTTGCTTTTTTGGAGGGGAGGAGCAGTGTTAAATCTTCATATTTGTACCACAGTTGTTTTATCAGATTGAGTGGTTGCCTTGTAAAAGAAAGTAAAATCAACACAGGTTAATGTTAATGGTTACGTGTGAGGCGAAATACAGTGACTAGAGCAGAGTACCTTACTTGGTTTAGGAACCGAGGTTTTAGTTGCCCCATTGTTTGGTTGTTTGTTATGAGGAGTGAAGGTATACCTACCCTTCGGGTTTCTGCAAAATGGTGGTACCCACTCCTCGAGTATCTACAAAGATGGTAGGGAAATGCATAATGCAGACCAGGAATTTTACAGTTCGGTTAAGGCCAGTCCTGAGAGAATTCTTTGTTCCTCCTCTTCTCGACTTTTTTACAATGCCTTTTTTTGGACGGTGGGGGGGCGAATGGGCGGGTGTTGTTTTCTTTCAGTATACTACTGCTTAATATACCCTTTTATTCTGTAGGTAGAGTCTGGGTATGTCTGTGAAGGTGATCACAAGACCATGGCTAAAGCTATCAAAGACAGAGTATCATTAATTAAGAGAAAACGAGAGCAGCGGCAGTTGGTACGGGAGGAGCAAGAAAAAAAAAAGCAGGAAGAGAGCAGTCTCAAACAGCAGGTAGAACAATCAAATGCTTCCCAGACAGGAATCAAGCAGCTCCCTTCTGCTAGCACCGGCATACCTACTGCTTCTACTACTTCAGCTTCAGTTTCTACACAAGTAGAACCTGAAGAACCCGAGGCAGATCAACATCAACAGCTACAGTACCAGCAACCCAATATATCTGTGTTATGTACGTATCTTGGGAAGTGACAGATAGGCTAATGATTCTCCTAATTGGTTTTTTTAGCTTCTTGTTATTTTGCATTGGCTTCTTGGTTTTGAATTATGAATCCTACTATTATACAAAATTTGAAATGGTTGTCATCTAGCTTCTCTTGATTCTTATATCTGTGACTAGGAGAATAGAAGGATGGGGCGGTAAGGAAATGTGATTAGGATACAAAATAATTTTATAAACTCCAACATCCTGGAGGTTTCAATTTGTAGATTTCTACTTTTCACAACTTATTTAAATAAAATGGAATTAATAATGAAGAATGAACTGGCTTGGCTACTAAAATTGAACCCATCAGTCTGGTTGAGCTCTTTTAGCAAAGCTGAGTGGTGTATAGACTAAAAACTAATGAGAACACTGGTTATTAATTTAATTACCTGTTTAACACTGAGAACCTTCTGGCCTCCATACTTTGAAAGCTGTGTCAAATTTAAGGCTTATAGTGTTCCATGTTGTTTCCCTTACTCTTCAGGTGATAAGATTCTGTGATAGCCATATGGATTCCTCATTTAAATATAGAAATCTAAGGAATATGGTTATAATTCATTTTTTATTTAGTTCAAATCTGTGCAAAGAATAACTAGTAATATAATGGGTCTAAAATAGGAGAAAATATGAACCTCCGTTTTGTGATTTGTCTTTCTCTCTCTTTCTCCTTTTTTTTTTTGGGTGATTCATTTTTCCTTCAGCTGATGGGACGGTTGACAGTGGTCAGGGATCCTCTGTCTTCACAGAATCTCGAGTGAGCAGCCAGCAGACAGTTTCATATGGTTCCCAACATGAGCAGGCACATTCTACAGGCACAGTCCCAGGGCATGTACCGTCTGCTGTCCAAGCACAATCTCAGCCCCATGGAGTATATCCACCCTCAAGTGTGGTAAGTAAATGCTTAAGGGAATGTAATACTACAGTGAGAGCCAATGGATAGTCTGCTAAATTAAAATTCTTTGTACAAACCAAGTAGCAGTATGAGTCTGAAGTAGAAAATATAAAATGCTGTATCTCTAAAGGCTTATTCTAGAGTATAATTAGAGTAGTCCTGGTAGAGTAGGATATAGACATTAATGTGTGGGCATTAGCTGAACTGCCTACATGAAGCAACTACATACAAGATTTAGACTAGTCTGCATTTTTACTAAAGGTAATGCTCTCTTTAGCACTTGAGTTGAAACTATTCACAGCAATAAAAGCTGTATATACAAATGTTTTGCGGGTGGGGCAAGGAGAGTTTTTCAAAAGCTTGTTAAAATAATTACTAAGTATTTCCTGTAAGATTCCGTATTGTACAAAACACAGGTAAGACCTTCAAACCATTATAGAATGCTGCATGTGAGTACTCTAGATTGAGGGAATCCTTTATTTGAATGACTGTTTAATTTAGCGCTTGTGTTGAGTTAATCATCAGTTGCTGTGTGTGTTCCTGCCTTTTAAAGTCTGTGTTGGACACAAGTTCCTTCCCTAGTATATGTTCTTTTGCTTTTTCCCTTTAGTTGGTAACTGTTTTATTACTGATTTCAGAATCAACTTATGGAAATTATTTCCTGAAACATTTTATGGTTGCACACACACACACACACACACACACACACACACACACAATTATCCTATGTTTTACAGTAGGCACTCTTGGTTCTCATATAGAGAATGTTAAAGTAGATCATCAGATACTACTCCCTTTCTTTTGTTGACCTCAGAGGAAAATAAAATACGTCATCTGCCTCTGAAAGGTACTAGAAAATAAGTAACTTGTCACTGTATAGCACTTGTTTAGTGAGATCTTTAAGCAGACAGATTTCCCCCTCCTCAGAAAGCTTTTAATCTAAACTTTGTGGAATTCTTGCCCTTCTTTAAATGAAAATCTTTCTCTGTTAAGAAAATACTTCTGCTTTTCTGATTTTTTTATCCTACAGCTTGGAATAAAAGATACTCATTTGTTTCAGAGTCCATTTAATCCTGCTTTGGCTGGGTCTCAAGATGAATGGCCACAGTAACACAAATAAAAAACAACTAATGTACTAATTTTTTTTTTTTTAACAATCTACTTTCTCTCTTTAAAATAATTAAGTGAGGGTAGGATAGAAGAACTTTATAAAGGCTGCACAGAAAATATATTTTTGTGTTCTGACAAATATTACTTGTCAGCATTTTTTGTCAGTTTCTACTTTTAATTGATTTTTTTCTGGATTATTATAACTAGATTTTGCTAAAACTCTTGTTTTTTTAAATTTTCTCTTGTCTATACTCATCATGGGGGAGCATTAGTTCTCTGTTTTAGAAAGCAAGTAGAATGACATGAAGATACTAAGTATTTGAGCCACTAATATAGCCATGTTTATTGATGCTCTAAAAGCAGACGTTCTTGCTTTTTAATGACAGTATTCTATGGAGGTATTATGAAGAATTATTAAATATTGAGAATTTAAAAATTTGTCTAATTCTATTGTCTCATTTCAGGAATGTGGCTTACAATAATATAGACAAATTATAAGTGAAATTTTAGAAATTAGAATAAAAGAAATAAGGCTGGAGAGAAATCAAAACAGGAATGAAACTAAATAATCATATGATGATTTTTAAATCCTTGCTATTGGTGGACCACAGATTTGACCCAAAGCATTCTACACAGCCAAGTTTTGGAAATGAAAACATAGTTTTCATAGTTCACAACATCTAAAAGGAAAATAACAGTCTTATTCAAGACAACCTTTATAGTATTGCTCATACTGCCTTGTAAGTGTATTAAACCCTGTGCCTGAAAATTTTTTTAAGTTATTCTTTTTTTTTTTTTTGACAGCGTCTCATTCTGTCTCCCAGGTGGGAATACAGTGGCATGATCTTGGCTCAGTGCAACTTCCACCTCCTGGGCTCAAGCGATTGTCCTGCCTCAGCCTCCCCAATAGCTAAGATTACAGGCACCCGTCACCATGCCCAGCTAATTTTTGTATTTTTTTTTATTAGAGACCCAATTTCACCATGTTGGCTAAACTGGTCTCGAACTCCTGACCTCAAGTGATCCACCTGCCTCGGCCTCCCAAAGTGCCAGGATTTACAGGTGTGAGCCACCACGCCCAGCCTAAATTATTCTTCAGAGATTCAGATTGAAGATATTCTCCCATTGAATACTTTGTAAAAGTACAAAATATTTCCTATATCCAGTTGTGAATTTCTTCTAGAAAGCTAAACTTTTCCTAGTAGTAGATCATGACTTTTACCTTTACAAATAAAGAGTGGCAAGTATAAGAAATACTGTGAGCCAGCAACTTTCCATCTCATGTCTTCTAAAACAGAAACGAGAGTCTTTTTCTGAGGTTTCCAGAGCTCTTGCAAAATAATCCAATCTTAAAATTCTCTGTATCTTTTAATGTACTTTAAACTAATAGAATTCATTCTTGTTGAATCTTAAGTTTGCCAAAGTTGCAAGCTAATCATCGCTTTCCCTGTCTGCACCCTTCAGTCAGTTGGTCATTCTTAAATTCATACACTCATAACACTTGGTGTTATTTCAGAATATTTAGCATGATAATTGATCATTATCATGATCATTCATTAAAAAAACCTGTACTTGGCTGACAACCTAGAATAGTTGTGATCTGTCAGATGTGCTATGTTGAGTTACAGCTCTCCTCAAAAAAAAAACTGACTTTGTGGAATTGGGAGAGGCTGGAACATTTCTTTATGCAACTATGCCCTGTTATCATTGTACTTTTGTTTATTTTGTTTTCAAAGTACTGTGTTTTTCATGTGTGTGTTTGTTTTCTGTTTAGCCTCGTCGTGGCCGTAGCATGTCGGTTTGTGTTCCCCATCTTTCTGCTGTTCCCTCTCTGTCCCGCATCTCTCCCAGTGCTCCTTCCACCCCACCACCAGTGCTGTCTGCACCTCTTTCTCCTTCCCTCCTTCGGACTGCCCCTGAGGAAACTGTTGCCGAAAAGCTTTCTAAAGCATTGGAGAGTGTCCTGCCTATGCACTCTGCCTCTCAGCGCAAGCACCGACGCTCCAGCCTGCCTTCCCTCTTTGTCAGTACTGTATGTAACTGTAAACTTCTGACAAATGAACAATTATTACCAATGAATACATCCAGGCAACAAGAATTTTAATTAAAATTGAATAAAGAACAGGACTAAACTCAGTTATATTATGCTTCTAGGATACCAGTTATTCCTATAGGAAACTTTTTTTGTAATAAGGCTCTTAGGGGGAATAAAAAGCAAGGAGGTAATGAGAGAGAATACTTATAATGTCCTTGGCACATACCAGCATGTGTCCAATAAAATTTACCTTTTATTATATCTTCCTATTTCCTATCAACATTTCTTTCATTTTCATATTCTAGTTTTAAAAGTATTACTTAATTTTAAAGTTATTGCCTTAATCAAAAGCAAATTTTATCAAACATTACCCAAACATTTTTTCTCCTCACTTTATTCTAAGGAGACACTAATGAAACTGGATGAGTCCTTTTTTTTTTAATAACCTTAGTCAGCAAAGGATAACCTTGGAGTGAACATTTATTTTAATGTAATCATTTATGTAAGATGATGTGTCAGCAAACCAAAGGGCTACATAATGTTCCCCCATGGGAGTATTTTTTCCTTAGGTTTCAACCTAAGGTGGGACTGTAGCTCTAATGGATACATTAGACACATATATAGTATGTGTGACTTTCTTTGGCTCCATTAATGTTTATAAAAGATATATTTCTTAAAATTATTTTAAGCACGTGGGTTCTTGCTGCTGCTTTTCCAAATAAAGAGTATAGTTAACTTTCTGACTAGCAACCCTAGAATTTTCAGATTTTTACTTAGGAGAATGAAGAACTGTACAATGTTATGGCTTTGAGACATACCATGAGTAAATAACAATAAAATGAGCATTCGTATTGAAAAT
Organism: Rhinopithecus bieti; assembly: GCF_001698545.2. Taxonomy (NCBI): domain Eukaryota; kingdom Metazoa; phylum Chordata; class Mammalia; order Primates; family Cercopithecidae; genus Rhinopithecus; species Rhinopithecus bieti. Next base: position 2,306,434 of record NW_016819136.1, on the reverse strand, counting down.
AGAAATCCTCTTTTAGCTATTGTGAACAGTTGATCTACTTTGCCAGCTCGATAAGGATCTTTCCTATGGAAGAATGAAACTGAATTATTTTAAAAGGGGGAGTCTGTGATAGTAAATTATTTGCTTATTTATTTATTTATTTATTGGAGGTGGAATCTTGCTCTGTCGCCAGGCTGGAGTGCAGTGGCATGATCTCGACCCATGGCAACCTCTGCCTCCCGGGTTCAAGTGATTCTCCTGCCTCAGCCTCCCGAGTAGCTCGGACTACAGGTGCATGCCCCCACACCCAGCTAATTTTTGTATTTTAGTAGAGATGGGTTTCACCATGTTTGGCCAGGGTGGTCTCGATCTCCTGACCTTGTGATCCACCCCCTTCAACCTCCCACAGTGTTGGGATTATAGGCGTGAGCCACCGCGCCCAACCGATAGTGATTTATTATAGTGTATATTGTTTGCATTTGGCAAGCTATGTTTCTAAATTTAGTCTTAAATCTAGAACTGCTTCTTGAATAAAAAGTGCCATCAAATAAAATTGGCTGTCATTTACATTACCCTTGTCAGTTGATTTGAACACCAGGATGTCAGAATCAGAAAATTCATGTTTACAGCCGGGCTCGGTGGCTCTAATTCTAGCACTTTGGGAGGCCGAAGTGAGCAGATCACCTGAGGTCAGGAGTTCGAGACCAGCCTGGCCAACATGGCAAAGCACGTCTCTACTAAAAATACAAAAATTAGCTGGACGTGGTGGCACACGTGTGTAGTCCCAGCTATTTGGGAGGCTGAGGCAGGAGAATCCCTTGAACCCAGGAGGCGGAGGTTGCAATGAGCCAAGATTATGTCGCTGCACTCCAGCCTGGGCGACAGAGCAAGACTCCATCTCAAAAAAAGAAAAAAGAAATTTCATGGTTATGCAACTCTTATTTAGGATCAGAAAAGTGGACATTTTGTGATTTAACTCTGTAACATGTTTCGTGTAGTAAAAATATAGTAAAACTATTAATCATCTAGTTTGGGACAGATAGGAGAAAGACGTTACTGTCACTAGTCAAATTAAATATCTTTTACTATCTGATTTCTGGTTAGAAGGCATACTATTAATTGATAAGAAAATCACACTGAAGGCCTCTATCATATCACAGTATAATAAGAATATGGGGCAAGTTAGTTCACTTTAAATTAAATTAAATTAAATTAAATTAAATTAAATTAAATTAAAGCACACTTCTTACAGTATAGAACTAGTCGGGCTTTTATGCCTTGTTTTAGTTCTTATTCTTCCTTTAACTCTTTTCTGTTGATATAATTTACATTAATGCTTAAGAGTAAACTTTAAGTGTGGGTAAAATGAAATAATTACTTACAAAGTTTAATTCTTCATTTCCTTTGAGAGAGAAAAGTTATGGAAAAGCAGCTCTTATCTAAAGCAAAGAGCCCACAGATTGATTTCATTGGCCCTGGATGTATTTAATGGGTTTTTACTGTGCACATAATTTCCAGAAGCATTGTTATTTATTTATTAATTATAAATTTGGTGTAACCATTTCATAGGGTTACACAAAACTACCCAGTTGTGCATGTCTGATGTAATTTCACATATGAATGTATGAATTACTTGTCTTATTCATGTTGATACAGCCTCAGTCCATGGCGCATCCGTGTGGGGGGACCCCAACATACCCAGAATCACAGATATTTTTCCCAACTATTCATGAACGTCCAGTTTCTTTCTCACCACCTCCCACCTGCCCACCGAAAGTAGCCATTTCCCAGCGGCGTAAGAGCACCTCCTTCCTGGAAGCCCAAACTCACCACTTCCAACCCCTGCTGAGGACTGTTGGCCAGAGTCTTCTTCCACCTGGTGGCAGCCCAACTAACTGGACACCAGAGGCCGTAGTTATGTTGGGTACTACAGCCAGTAGAGTAACTGGAGAGTCATGTGAGATACAGGTCCATCCTATGTTTGAACCATCTCAAGTTTACAGTGACTATAGACCCGGACTAGTACTTCCAGAAGAAGCTCACTATTTTATTCCTCAGGAAGCAATGTATCTAGCTGGGGTACCTTACCAGGCCCGGGTGGCAGAACAGTATGAGGGCATTCCATACAACTCATCAGTACTGTCAAGTCCTATGAAACAGATACCTGAACAGAAGCCAGTACAAGGGGGCCCTACTCCAAGTTCTGTCTTTGAATTTCCGTCTGGACAGGCTTTCCTGGTAGGACACCTTCAGAATCTAAGATTAGATTCTGGATTGAGTCCAGGATCTCCCCTCTCTAGTATTTCTGCACCTATCAGTACAGATGCTACACGTTTGAAATTTCACCCTGTCTTTGTTCCTCATTCTGCACCCGCTGTGTTAACTCATAACAATGAGAGCAGAAGCAACTGTGTATTTGAATTTCATGTTCACACACCAAGCTCCTCTTCAGGAGAAGGAGGTGGAATTTTACCTCAGCGTGTTTACCGAAATCGGCAGGTTGCAGTGGACTTGAATCAAGAAGAACTGCCTCCTCAAACAGTTGGATTACATGGCTACCTGCAGCCTGTGACTGAAGAAAAGCATAATTACCATGCCCCAGAATTGACCGTTTCTGTGGTAGAGCCTATCGGACAGAACTGGCCAATAGGAAGCCCAGAATATTCCAGTGATTCCTCACAAATCACTTCTTCAGACCCCAGTGATTTTCAGTCACCTCCCCTACAGGGGAGCAGCTGCATCTTTTGGCTCTGACGTCTCGTTACCCTTTATCCATCTGCCTCAGACAGTGTTACAAGAATCCCCACTTTTCTTCTGTTTCCCCCAAGGAACCACATCTCAGCAGGTCTTAACTGCCTCATTTTCTTCAGGAGGATCTGCACTTCATCCACAGGTTATAGGAAAACTTCCACAATTATTTTAAACTACCCTACTTTGCACCATAACATTTAAATTTTCTATTCCTCATTTCCCTGAATCATGGATTTTTGAGAAATATTGTTTAATTTTATCAGTAGAGTTTCCCCATCTTTGGAGGGTCATGAACTACATATATGTATTTAAAAACAAAATATGAGAGAAGCTACCTGATATACCTATTATATGTGAAAACCAGTGGAAAAAAGAAGGCAAAAACTAGAATTTTAGTCATTCATCAAAATCAATGACTTCTATCCCTATGCACATTATGTTCAACCAGTAGTGAAAATGCAAGTGTATATAATGTGTGGTTGACCCAGCATTATTTAGGAATACAAATCTTAAGTATTACTTTCTTCCTCCAAACAAGTTTTTAAAAAATAGGATAGGCCGGGCGCGGTGGCTCACAGCCTGTAATCCCAGCACTTGGGAGGCCGAGACGGCGATCAGAGCAGGAGTTTGAGACCATCCTGCTAACACGGTAAACCCTGTCTCACTAAAAAATACAAAAAAAAGCTAGCCGGCGAGGTGGCTGGCGCTGAGTCCCCAGCTACTGGGAGCTGAGGCAGGAAATGGCGTAAACACCGGGAGGACGGAGCTTTTCAGTGAGCTGAGATCCGCCACCTGCACTCCAGCCCAGGCGACAGAGCGAGACTCCTCTCAAAAAAAAAAAAAAAAAAAAAAAAAAAGGATAAATTTTTTTTCTATAAAATTAAAAATGGAAAATGGAATGCTTTTTTTGGAGTAGTATTAATAATACACAGAATTTTCATTAGTGTAGAAGGGATCTAAAAAGACAAAATATATCTTACGGGAACAAAAGGATAGAAAAGGAAACAGTTTAGGAATTTGCCTTAAAATGAAATGCCTTTTCAAAAGGCACAGTCAAGCAAGTCAGCTGTGTATTATATCGCAAATAAATGCTAATCATAAAATTAGGACTGATTCTAATTTCTGGCAACTAACAAATCTAGTGAGGGTGGGCTTTTTTTTTTTTGTTATAAGAATTTGTGATTGGCCGGGCGCGTGGCCTGAAGCCTGTAATCCCAGCACTTTGGAGCCGAGACGGGCGGATCCACGAGGTCCAGGAGATCCGAGAACCATCCTGGCTAACACGGTGAAACCCATCTCTACTAAAAAAAAAAAAAAAATAAGCCGGCGAGGTGGCGGGCGCCATAATCCCAGCTGCGGGAGGCTAGGCAGGAGAATTGGCGTGAAACCCAGGAGGTGGAGCTTGCAGTGAGCTGAAGATCCAGGCCACTCACTCCAGCCGGGCGACAGAGCAAGACTCCGTCTCCAAAAAAAAAAAAAAAAAGGATTTTTGTGAATGTTGCAAACTAAGGAACAGTAGACATCTCAGGCCTTGTATTTTCCTCAACAAATTTAATTTTAGTTATTTATGTGTATGAGCATATACACACTTAGCATATAAAGACAATGTAATGAACGTAATAGAATTCAAAAGTACAGTCAGTGTTTACTGTTTCATATATTCATTTGGTATATTTTATCAAATGTGTACATCTTGTAAGATCTACGTAGAAGACTATGCAGTTATATATTGAAGACATTTGGATATGCTACATATTCTACTCTTTTAAAAAGTACTGTGTGTTGTTCTTCCTACTTTCTTCCTATGTTCTTCCCTCATCAGGAGCATAAACAACTCCCAAAATTGCACAAATTATCAATTATTTAGAGTTACACTAAGACACAAAAAGATCCAGAAGCTTGAAAACTATACATGGGCATGCAGTATATTCACATCAGTATTCAAGTTGCAGCCCCTATTATAAATATTAATGTATTGCCAGTAATTATCCTTTAGACTTTCCAAAGTAAAAAATACCAGGTGGTTAATGTATAGACATACTACAGAAGGAATCAGAACTTACAATAGTTCAGCTGCAGTGGAATGTGGTATTATATCCATGTAAGCTTTAAGGAACCCCTTCTAAACTGAAATGGAATGACAAAAGTGGTAGCCTTTTCATTTCTTTAACGTACCTATATATAGTCCTGCATTCATTTCTCACTTTCTCATTTGTTTTAATTTGGACTTCTCAGTGATCAGAACGCTCTAGTTGGGGTTTCTCAAACTCAACACTGTTGACATCTGAGGTTGGATAATTCTTTGTTGTGGTGGACTGTTCTATGTATTGTAGGATATTTAGCAACATCCTTGGTTTATACCTCCTAAATACTAGTAGCAGCCATCTCCCTCACTTGTGACAGCCAGAAATATCTCCACATATTGCCAAGTGCCCCCCTGGGGGTGGCTCAATTGCTCCTGGATAGCAATGATCGTCCTAGGTACTTAGCAGTTGATGATGATAACAGATTTTTTGATACTTTTGATAAAAGTCATTGTGGCACTATAAGAAGTGTTACCAAATTAGCATTACCAAATACCTTTCTTTAATTTTTCAGATAAATTTCAGATTGATAGTATTAACACTTTGTTCCTGATTATTGTATTTCTAATAACAAATTTTATTATGAATCTGACCATTCTAGCCAGCTAAAATTACAGCCGGAGCAGCATTGACAGCTTAGGTTTTCACTATCAGTGGGTTTTGCATGGGTTGGGATCAGAACATGTTGTGTGGTATGATCCTTCTCTAAATTTTTCTTACAAAAGATGACCCAGAGGCCTCTCCCATACATGATCAGGTTAATGTTTCATTTTGATCAAGCAAACTCTGAGGAGATTAAATATTCATTGCAAAAGCCTGACCTCTATACACTTACTTTAAGCCTTCTCTAATTTGTTGTGTTCATTTCTTTCCTTCAGGCACAGGGGCAGAGCCAGGGTCAGCCATCCTCAAGTAGCTTAACAGGGGTTTCATCTTCCCAACCCATACAACATCCTCAGCAGGTGAGAACAATGCATTGCAACATTTTATGGATTAGCAGTGGCCAGAACACTATTTTAACAGAATTTAACAGAATTTAACACTATTTTAACACTATTTTCACAGAAACAGAAAATGTGTTTCAGAAAAAATCTTTTTTTTCTTTAATGTGCTTTTGAACAATTTAGTAGACATACATTATTACTGATATAATTGTCTTTTTTTAAAAGAAGATCCTACACTTTTTTTTTTTTTTGAGACAGAGTCTCACTCTGTCACCCAGGCTGGAGTGCTGTGGTGGCAATCTTGGCTCACTGCAACCACTGCCTCCCAGGTTCAAGCAATCCTTCCACCTCAGCTTCTCATGTAGTTGGGACTACAGGTGCCTACCACCGCGCTCAGCTAATTTTTGTATTTTTTAGTAGAGACAGGGTTTCACCATGCTAGCCAGGTTGGTCTCATACTCCTGACCTCAGGTGATCCACCTGCCTCGGCTTTCCAAAGTGCTGGGATTACAGGCATGCGCCACCTCACCCAGCCTGGATTCTACACATAATTTACAGTACAAAGAATATGTCATTCCTTTTTTTTTTCCACTGCTTGCAGCAGTGATTTGTCATTACCTTCATTGTGCTTGCCTCTGCTAATCCTGCACTTCTTTTTAATTATTTCTAATCTGTAGAATGATGTGTCAGATTTTACACTAAGAAGTATCTAATGAAAGCTTAAGAACAATTACTTCAGGAACATTGTTTTTTAATTTTAAATTTTTATTTATTTATTTTATTTATTTTATTTTTTATTTTTTTTTTGAGATGGAGTCTTGCTCTGTCGCCCAGGCTGGAGTGCAGTGGCCGGATCTCAGCTCACTGCAAGCTCTGCCTCCCGGGTTTATGCCATTCTCCTGCCTCAGCCTCCCGAGTAGCTGGGACTACAGGCGCCCGCCACCTCGCCTGGCTAGTTTTTTGTATTTTTTAGTAGAGATAGGGTTTCACCGTGTTAGCCAGGATGGTCTTGATCTTCTGACCACGTGATCCGCCCGTCTCGGCCTCCCAAAGTGCTGGGATTATAGGCTTGAGCCACCACGCCAGGCGAATTTTTATTTATTTATTTATTTAGAGACAGCCTTGCTCTGTTGCCCAGGCTGGAGTGCAGTGGTGCAATCTTGGCTTACTGCAACTTCCACCTCCCAGGTTCAAGCGATTCTCATGCCTCAGCCGCCCTAGTAGCTGGGACTACAGGTGCATGCCACTATGCCCGGCTAATTTTTCTTTTATGTTCTACTTATGCCCAGCTAATTTAGCAGAGATGGGTTTCACCGTGTTGGCCAGGCTGGTCTTGAACTCCTGACCTCAAGTGATCCACCCGCTTCGGCCTCTCAAAGTGCTGGGAGCCACCACGCCCGGCCAAAATAATTTTAACTTCTGCTTTGGGGAGATTGTTCCAGAAAGTTCAAGGAATTCAAGAGATTAGTGTAATCCAGATACATCCAACAATAAAACTGGTAATTCTAAAATTAAAGATTTATAGTGCATCACTGATACTAGTTAATAGTAATTATTTGCAAGGGAATAATGCATTTTTGGCATAATTGAATACTTATTAGCTATTCGACATAAAATTCATAGCCACTATGTGTGTAATGCAAACTTCCTAATGATAGTTCCCCATGTGGGTTTTTTAATCACCAAACTCTAAACTGGCTTCTGTTTCTATTTGTTTTTAGTTTTGAAACAAAGTTTTCAATTCTTAATTACAAATGGCCCTCTTTCAGTCCAGCATTTGGTCATGTAGTCATTCGATGCTGGTTTAAGATCAGGAGTTGCTTGTACAAGATGAAAATCACTTAAAGGCACTTTCTACAGAAATAATTGATTAGTTTGGTTATACATGCACTCACTCTGTGATCAATACCTCTGCAGAACTGAAGGGCTGGGACTTACATGCTTTGTTTTGTACCTGTCCTTTCTTTCAAGACTGGTTAAATTCAAGTAAACCTATTTTTGCCAACCTTAACAAAATCTGTTTTGTTCTGTTAACAGTTCCTAATTAGAATACAAATTACAAGTCACAAAAAGCTGGTTGAGAACGGAAGTGCAGAGTACTAATCTCCTAACTTGCTTATCTTTGGATGTAGACGAACACCAGTGAACTGAGCAAATTGTATGTGCTCTGTTCTTTCTTTTCCAAAGGAATTTGTTATATGTCTTGTATTTGGGGATATACATGTATACTTACTACCAAATGAAGAAGATAATAAAATAATTCATTGAGTTTCATGGTAAGAAAGAGTGTGAGAATAGAAGAGAGCAGTACCATAAATGTCAAGTTAAAAGAGTTAGGTAGCTCCCTCTCCTGGAGAAAAAATATGGCTAAATGCTATCTCTGCAGCAGAAACAAAAATTAATTATTTGTTTCAGTGATGTTTTTGTTTTAGATACTTTTATAGCATGTGTTGTAGAATCATAAAATTGAGCCCTCGATATATATAGGAAGTATATTCAGTCTAGAATAATTAACTTCTCCAAGGTCACCTAGATAATAAGGGAGCTAGCTACAAATTGTAACCCAGAATTTAAGATTCCTAGAATAGTATTGTTTCTTCCATTTTAAATAAAGTTCTACAGGGACTTAATGATTCTGCAAATGTACCTCAGAAGCTGTCTTTATTTGTTTTAATTATTGGAGTTCCACATTTAAAAAAAGAAAGGTTGAAAACTTTTGTACTGTATGGATAGTCTATTTTAGACATGATTTTTGTTTTACATACTTTCAGGTCCAATCCCACCTTAGAGAACAATATCTCTTGTTTTATTTTAGTGAGGAAAGAAATGTACTTCTGTTAAAATTTACTTTATTTCGTGGGTTTCTTGAACATAGCAAATGAGGAATTGCTTTTTTGTGTGTGTGTGTGTGTTTTTTTTTTTTTGAGATGGAGTCTCGCTCTGTCGCCCAGGCTGGAGTGCAGTGGCCGGATCTCAGCTCACTGTAAGCTCCGCCTCCTGGGTTTATGCCATTCTCCTGCCTCAGCCTCCCGAGTAGCTGGGACTACAGGCGCCCGCCACCTCGCCCGGCTCATTTTTTGTATTTTTAGTAGAGACGGGGTTTCACTGTGTTAGCCAGGATGGTCTCGATCTTTTGTGTGTTTTCATAGGGTCTCGTATAGTGATACGCTAGATCTTAACAAGGTACCAAAAATAGCTGCCTCCTGCTGAAAAACTTTATGACCGCAAACAAAGTTGTGAACTTTGTCGGACACAATGCCAGCTACTTGGAAGGCTGAGGCAGGAGGATCACTTGAGCCCAGGAGTTCAAGGCTACAGTGAACTATGATAGTGCCACTGCACTCCAGCCTGGGCAACAGAGCATGATCCATCTCAAAAAAAAAAAAAAAAAAAAAAAAAAAAAACCACCGAAGTTGTGAACTACTTACCCTACTAAAGTCTGTTTGAACTGGTTTCATGAGGCAAGCTTGGGCAAAGCATGATGCTTAACTGTTAAGCTAGACCACCCCTGCCTGGCTGAAGTGCTGATTATTAGTCAGTGGGACTGTGCACAGCAGATCAACATGTACTTCTGGCATATCCAGAGGTGCCACTTCTTCCCAAATGCTCTAAGATATAACATTAACCATTAGCCATTGTAAATAACTGGTCTAGAGATCTCTTTAAGACGTTAATACAAGGGTTACTGTCACAGATACCTCTCAGTTATCTGAAGCAAAGAAATAGCTTGTCCATAAAACTGATCATTTTTGACAGTCCTTTCAGCTTTTTTTCCTAATTGAGTTCGGATACTGAAGGTCTGCAGAGATGGACGAGATACGACTACTTTGAAAGAGTCTAAATAATATAGTACATATATAGGTAAATTTCTACAAAACAAACAAGGATAATAGCTGATATTAAAGTGCTTTGCACATTGTACCTACATTCTCATTTAATCTTTTTAAGAACCCTGTAAGTATAGATGCTATAATTATTTCCATTTTACTGATGGGAAAGCTGAGATCTGGAGAAGTGAGTAGTTTACCCAAACTTACAGCTTATAAGAGGTAAAAACAGAATTTAAATCCAAATAATCTAATTCCACAGCTCACTACTTTGTGTGTACTAATTTGACTACTACCTAATTACGTCCAAAAAAAGGGAAGAAATTAACATCTCTCCCAAGCAGGAAAGGGAATATCAGGAAGACTTTAGGAAAAAGGAGGCATTTGAAATGGACTTTGATTATAAGTTAGACTCAGATATAGAAATAAAGAATATTCCAGGCCAGAAGATACAAAAATTATACTGTGAGCAAGGTGAAAGGCCCAAAGATAGAAAATAGGAGACAAAACAAATGTGCCTTTAGTTTGGTTGAACTAGAGCATAGATATGTGAAAGTATAAGTTCAGGAAAGATTGGTAGAGTCTAAATTTTGATATGAGCATAATTTTGAATTAAAGAGGATGTATTGGGGACTGGGAGTATGTGATTACCATATGCCCAAAGATAACATGGAGATTCTTTCTCAAATTTATCCTTTAGAAAAGAGGGGAATCACCATGTATTCAAACCTTTATCGCACTCTCATATTCCAGGGTTTTCACTGTCCTTTCCTTTGAACAACAACAAACCCAAAAAGGTTAATGAAATCAAATGAAACAGGTGAGAACAAATGTGCCTGCAAAGACTTTAGCTCATGTAGTTAGAAATGTTTATTGAGAACATCAGACAATTGTTTTTAAGCCATAAACATAAATTTAGTCCTTGTTCTTCAGCAATATGACTTCGCTGTTCTGAGGACTGTATGTGATTTTAAACAACTAGTTTAAAGATCTCTTTAAGATGTCAGTATAAGGGTTACATGAATAAAAACCTGTAAGAGAAATGCAAAAAAAAAAAAAAATCTCGTGGTTATTTTAATGTTACGTAAGTAGGTGCCTTTCGCTGCACGTTTTACCTGAAGACACAGCTCAGAGGGAATGTGTTATGTTATGCCAGAAAACTGCAGGAGCGCTCATAACTTAGCTTCTGTGACGGTGAAGATGCTGGTGTCTTTACCTGTGAGGAGTTTAGGGGAGAGGGAGCAATATTTCTGAATTAATGTATTTAGTGTGCAATCTTATTTAGGTGTATAAATTAATAAGTTAGATAATTATAGATATCTCATTCACATTCCTTAAAGTTTAAATATATTCAAGTTGGCAAATAAAAAAGGTTTTCTGGTTTTTTAGTTCCTTTTTCTCAGGTGGGAATTAACAAATGTGTCTTATATTCAGAGCACCTTTAGAATTGGCTACGTGTGGTGGATCTTAGTTTGCAGAAAATAAATTTCATATAATTCAGCAGCCATTTCTGCTTTTTAAATAGTTAAAATAAGAATACATTATCAGAGGCCGGGTGCGGTAGCTCACACCTGTAATCCCAGAAATTTGGGAGGCCGAGGAGGGCAGATCACGAGGTCAGGAGATCGAAACCATCCTGGCTAACATGATGAAACCCCGTCTCTACTAAAAATAAAAAAAATTAGCTGGGTGTGGTAGCAGGCGCCTGTAGTCCTAGCTACTCAGGAGGCTGAGGCAGGAGAATGGCGTGAACCCGGGAGGCGGAGCTTGCAGTGAGCCAAGATCGCACCGCTGCACTCCAGCCTGGGCGACGGAGCGAGACTCTGTCTCAAAAAAAAAAAAAAAAAAATACATTATCAGAAATACTTAAATAGGAATAAGCCAAATATGACTGCTCTTGCCATTATATTTTAACATTCTTTTGGTGATTTTAATTGACAGAAATATAAGAAGAGCAAAAATATTATTTCTAGATTATCACCTAACAAAATCTAAGATGCTTATCACAGTGGCAAGATACATAATAAATGTACAAATAAATAGCGTATCTTTATGCCAGCAGTAACCGATTAGTTGTATGGATATACCAGCGTATTTGTAAAAGGCTGTTGGTTGCAGCCTTATTTTAAGGAGCAAAAATGAAACAACCAAAGTGGTTATCATTAGGAGATTGACCCCATTTAGAAATTAAATGAAAGTGGTATGCTGTAGAACACTGTGTATAGGAGAGGCATGTTTTTATTTATTTTAACAAAAACTGTGTGAAAATGGCCACTTAGGCATAGAAAAAAATCCATGAAGGTTATGCGCCAAACCACTAATAGTGGTTTCCTCTTGAGAACAGGATTAGGAGTATTTTCATTAACTTTGTAATATGATATACTAGTTAAAATTTTTATTACAAGTAGATGTATTAAGGAAGAATTTAAATTAGGTATTAGAGGATCTTGAAAGTCAGCCGTAAACTTCAAATTTTCTTTTTTCTTTTTTTTTTTTTTGTGGAGACAGTTTCACTGTTGTTGCACAGGCTGGAGTGCAGTGGCACAATCTCGGCTCACTGCAACCGCCACCTCCCTGGTTCAAGTGATTCTCCTGCCTCAGCCTCCTGAGTAGCTGGGATTATAGGCATGTGCCACCAGGCCCAGCTAAGTTTTTGCAATTTTAGTAGAGATGGAGTTTTCTCCATGTTGGTCAGGCTGGTCTCAATCTCCAGACCTCAGGTGATCTGCCTGCCTCGGCCTCCCAAAGTGCTGGAATTACGGGCATGAATTACCGCGTCCTGCCTCAAGTTTTTATTTGTTAGGCAGAAGGGGCAGTACTCTAGGGGTCATAGTCCTGTTTTGTTTGGTTTTGTTTGCTTGATTTATTACAAAATTTAGTATTCGAGTATAGTTACGTGCTGTGCATTAAATTAGATGTAAAATTATGTGCCATGCATTAAATTATACCTGAGTGCCTAGTACATAGTAGATTCCCAGGTGTCATTCCCTTTGCCCCACTTTGAGTTAAATGATAATGTCCTTGTTTCAAAAAGAGAAACTTCATTTTTATAATAAAATAAGCAATCTAAGGCATTAACAGCTAGTAAATATTAAAGCTAAAATTTGAAAATGTCTGTTATTCCAAATCCAGTGCTTTCCTCACTGTTTTGTAGCTATAATCAAAACTATTCTTCAAGCATATTAATTATACAGTTGATAAAATAGGGTGAGGAGAAAAGATTAAAGGAAGCTACTGGATTTATCTGATATAGGTGCCAAAGTGAGAGCTGATGCCAAGAGACAGGGAAAAAGGGAATGGCAGGGGATGGGATGGGGAAAGGAACTGTCTGGATATGTTATCTAAATGTCTTTGTAAAGACCTGTTGTTGGGGTGAGGGAGATGCTGCGTGAAGAGCCAATGGTAACTCGGGTATTAAAAGATTGGTTAATTGTTCCTGGTGGCAACATCACAAAGAACATCAGAGGGGAAACAAATATATAATGGAAATTGATGAATTTGGGTTTGTGCATGTCTTGATTACTAAAATCATTATTTACAGACACTGAAGGCTATAGGTAAACATGCTTCCTTAGAAATATGCTGTTACTGATTTGAAATAAAACTGAATCATGGTATTTTATTCTTAGCAGCAGGGAATACAGCAGACAGCCCCTCCTCAACAGACAGTGCAGTATTCACTTTCACAGACATCAACCTCCAGTGAGGCCACTACTGCACAGCCAGTGAGTCAACCTCAAGCTCCACAAGTCTTGCCTCAAGTATCAGCAGGAAAACAGGTAAACTTTTTTTTTTTTTAAATCAGGTAAACTCTTAATTTCTGAAAGGATGCTAAAAGGGGTCTCCATGTAACTTGTCCTTTCATGTGGATAGACCCTTGAAGTAGGTTAATCTCGTTGCAAAAATGAAGTGAAAATCACCTCATTTGTGCGTATGCATTGTTTAATGTAAGTGGGTACATCACTGACAACATTGACAATCCAAAGTTTCACTTTTAGTCTTACCAGGCCAAAATCGATTTAACAGGTACTAGAAATAACGGGTTAAATAAAGGTGCTTCGGTAACTGAACCTATGACATTCCCTAGAATTGTGTCAGCTGTGTCTGATATTCTAGGTTTCCAACTGTGCTTTATTTTCATGTAGATTTCTGCACTGTTTACTATGTGGAACTTTTTTTTCTTAAGTAGTCCTCCTAATCACTTGAAAAGTACCCTGTAGAAGGTATGCTCTTCTAAATGACCTTTTTTCAACTTTATTTTTGAGTACTGTTGTGCATGTATGTGCACAGTGTATTGTTACCCTAATATTTCATCACATCTGAGATGCTATCAACTTTAAAATGTACCATATTTTATGTACCACATCATCAGTTATAAGATCCCAATTTCTCACATGTTAAAATGATCGGGTAGTGGAGAGTGATGATTGCATCCTAGAATGAGTGAAATAATGTGAATTACACCAATTTTTATTGAGTCATGTTAGACTTAAGAATTTTAGAAATAATATGAATGAAATCTTAATTCCACTGGGAAGGAATTCATTTGAATTTCACTAACTACTGTAATAGCAGTCATAACTTTAGTGATAGCATTATGGTATATAAAATATATTCCAATAAAGCTGTTAAAAAAAAAAAAAGCAAACCCCTTGTCTATGGAAGGGTCCTCTTTTATTGCCAAATGCTGAAGCATTAGCAAGTATTTCTATGACAAAAGGTATAGAACAGTCATAGTCTATTTAGCCTCTTTCTCTCCTGCTCTCCTTTCCATATTCTTATGTGGCATATTAACTTAACACTAATGTATGCAGGGTTTTGTTGGTTTGGTGTTTTTTTGTTTTGTTTTGTTTTGTTTTGTGTTTTCCTTCTTTTTGGCTAATACGTAAATCTTGCTTTTGGCAGCCTTGCTTTTTTTTGTTTTTTGTTTTTTGTTTTTTTTTTTTTAAAGCCTGTCTGTTTTGTTTTTCTTTACCTTCCCAGCTTCCAGTTTCCCAGCCAGTACCAACTATCCAAGGCGAACCTCAGATCCCAGTTGCAACACAACCCTCGGCTGTTCCAGTCCACTCTGGTGCTCATTTCCTTCCAGTGGGACAGCCGCTCCCTACTTCCTTGCTCCCTCAGTACCCTGTCTCTCAAATTCCCATATCAGCTCCTCATGTGTCTACGGCTCAGACAGGTTTCTCATCCCTTCCCATCACGATAGCAGCTGGCATTACTCAGCCTCTGCTCACGTTGGCTTCATCTGCTACAACAGCTGCGATCCCGGGTGTATCAACTGTGGTTCCTAGTCAGCTTCCAACCCTTCTGCAGCCTGTGACTCAGCTGCCAAGTCAGGTTCACCCACAGCTCCTACAACCAGCAGTTCAGTCCATGGGAGTACCAGCTAACCTTGGACAAGCTGCTGAGGTTCCGCTTTCCTCTGGAGATGTTCTGTACCAGGTATTGTGTTAGCTAGCAAAAGAGGGCACCACAGAGTTTGATCCTAATAGATCAGCAAAAACATGGAAATCTAATAGTTGAGTGTCAGAATAACTAGCAATAACATGTCAACTAGAGAAGCAAAACAGTAAAATTCTGAGAAAGGATTGGGTAATGATGTTCAGTGATTCCTGATCCATTTTTCTCAAGACACTTCTTCAGAGAAAAATGGTTCTCTCAGTATTCAGTGTAAGCTGATTGAATGCTAGATGTGGTTAATAGGACACCTGACAACTTTTACATACATGGGTAGAATAAATAGAACAGCCAACATGGTATCAACAAAGAGCTTCAGAGTTTACATTGGGAAAATTAGCATTTCATGATATAACTGTTATGTGGAAGAATTTTTGCATTCTTCCATTTAAGATTGGCTAGGAAGAAATTGTGTTCCTCCTCCTTAAATCATCTGTGGGAGAAGACAACCAACAATAAAAGTGTTATTGTAGAGTCCTGTTTCTTCTGTTGGAACCAGTCTACTACTTCATTTCAAGAATGTGGTCTTTATATGCCCTTTAGATTATTAGAAAGAGATTGGCTACTGTTCTTCTTTGCTGTGTGCTTTTTTTTTTTTGCATGTCTTGCTGTTTTGCTAATTGAATGACCCCCAACCTGCTCTAACTCACCTTCCTCATTTCTGTCACAGGGTTTCCCACCTCGACTGCCACCACAGTACCCAGGAGATTCAAATATTGCTCCCTCTTCCAACGTGGCTTCTGTTTGCATCCATTCTACAGTCCTATCCCCTCCCATGCCGACAGAAGTACTGGCTACACCTGGGTACTTTCCCACGGTGGTGCAGCCTTACGTGGAATCAAATCTTTTAGTTCCTATGGGTGGTGTAGGAGGACAGGTTCAAGTGTCCCAGCCAGGAGTGAGTTTAGCACAAGCCCCCACTACATCCTCCCAGCAAGCAGTTTTGGAGGTAAATAGAATTACTGCATGTTTATATATAAAACATATATAAATGGATAAAAATGATAAAGGAGAAAGAAACAGGCTCCCTTGGTTTAGAACTGATTTGGAGATGACGTCAAACTAACTTCTGCATGACTTTTTCTTACAGCAGAATGAAATGCCAATGTGGGGTCCTTGTTTCCACTGGCTGTTCTGTTGGGAAGTGAGTGTGCCTTGGAGGGGATTAACCCTATTAGCACTTCACTTCTCTAGCTAGCACTGTAGCCGTTATTCTTGTCCTTTCACAAACTGTTTCCATGGGCAGTCATAGGAGTATCTTATCCTCCTGTGCTCTCTCAGCAATCATTTTTGCCCTGCTAGGAGAAAGATCTGAATTCATCTTTGTACTTTGCTCTGCCTGCCCTATTGCACACTTCTGGTAAGATGCTGGCTGCATGGCGAGTTGTAGGTTCACACTGCCTAGCAGATATGTTGGCTGACCTCATACCATGCAGTCTATACCAGAGACTAGCTTTAGAAACTTCCTTTGGAATTTTAAGTCCATTATCTCTAGACGCTAAATATTGAGAATTTACTAGTAAATTTAGTGCTTCTAGGACTTAGTGGGGAGGGATAAGGAAAAAAATAAGTAGATTATTGGGGATAGGGATTGATAAATATATTACTACCAAGATTTGAATTATCTTTTTGATTCACAGAGTACTCAGGGAGTCTCTCAGGTTGCTCCTCCAGAGCCAGTTCCAGTAGCACAGCCACAACCTACCCAGCCGGCCACTTTGGCTTCCTCTATAGACAGGTATGTAAAACTAGAATTCTCCTTCCTCGACTGGAAGATAAGATGATGTGAAACACCAAACTGTCAGACCTTTAAATCTCATATTATAAACTGCACTTTTATTTTCTTTTTAAATTTCAAAGTGCACATTCAGATGTTGCTTCAGGTATGAGTGATGGCAATGAGAACGTCCCATCTTCCAGTGGAAGACATGAGGGAAGAACTACAAAACGGCATTACCGAAAATCCGTAAGGAGTCGTTCTCGACATGAAAAAACTTCACGCCCAAAATTAAGAATTTTAAATGTAAGTATTCCTGATTTGTGGGTTTCATGTCGTTAAAGAAATGTGACACTGAAAAAGATTTTAGAAGTCATCAAATCCAAACCACTCACTTCATGAAATAAAGATAACTATCTATGTGTGATAGATAATTTCTTTTTTTGTGTTTTTAGACAGAGTCTTGCTCTGTCACCCAGGCTGGAGTGTAGTAGCATGATCTCGGCTCACTGCAATCTCTGCCTCCCGGGTTCAGGCGATTCTTCTGCCTCAGTCTCCCAAGTAGCTGGGACTACAGACAGATGCCACCACGCATGGCTAGTTTTTGTATTTTTAGTAGAGACAGGGTTTCACTGTATTGGTCAGGCTGGTTTCGAACTCCTGACCTCAAGTGACTCACCTGCCTCGGCCTCCCCAACCACTGGGATTACAGGGACCCAGCCAGATAATTTATATAGTACTCTTCTCATTTAATGCCTACAGTCTCTTTGACTTAAATATCACATTTTTAGAAAAATGAAAATGTGGTTCATAAAGCTATGATAGGGCCAGCAGTTAATATCATTTAAATATTTCTTAAGGCTGAGATGAATTGATGAATGTATAGGATCTTATAATTAGCCAAATGATATTCTTACATCCATATTTCTGTGATAAAGCACTACTTACCTTTTAGAAAAAGAATAGAGAGTTTTAGTAAGTAGCTCAAAGGCTAACGTCTTCTCAGATTTTTCTTGTTACCAGTTTAAGAGACAAAGTACTATTGCTCCAACAGTGATGACACTATGCTTCCTTAGACATAAAGTCAAGTGCTAATCTGCATTGCTTTTCTGAAATTCAGTAATAAAGCTGAATATGGTCTTTGGAGATGATGTACCTTTTTTCTTTTTAGGTTTCAAATAAAGGAGACCGAGTGGTAGAATGTCAATTAGAGACTCATAATAGGAAAATGGTTACATTCAAATTTGACCTAGATGGTGACAACCCTGAGGAGATAGCAACAATTATGGTATGTCTGCATTTGGAGTTCTAAGTTTTTCCTTAGTACTTGATCTTAATAGCCATTGCTCTAGGCAAATATGCCATATTTTGTAATCCATGTTTATTTAAAGTTATGCATTTACTTCAATGTAAGTAAAACTAGCACACCCAACCTGTGATTTAGTGATGCTTTTTGTCTAGGCTATGTCTAACTAGATATTGAAGTTCTTACAAAGATAAGAGCTAACTTGAGTACAAAATAAATAAAAATATAGGTAAGTATGCAGACAGGACAGAAGTCATAAAAGTGATAGTTGAATGACATAAAGTTTAAGAAATGACACTAATTAGACTGACATCACATTTCTTTTACAGGTGAACAATGACTTTATTCTAGCAATAGAGAGAGAGTCATTTGTGGATCAAGTACGAGAAATTATTGAAAAAGCTGATGAAATGCTCAGTGAGGATGTCAGTGTGGAACCAGAGGGTGACCAGGGATTGGAGAGTCTACAGGGAAAGGATGACTATGGCTTTTCAGGTTCTCAGGTAGGTTCACCACTCCCATAGTGAAACTTTGTTGATTTAAAATATTTTCATAGTTCTAAATTTGCTATGCAAAATGTCCAGTGATATCACCTGATACCCATGACCAACATTATTTTATGTTCTTTTCGCATGTGGCAGTTTGCTTTGCCTAGTCATTGAGATTGCGTTTGAGAATGTATTTAATCACTTTTGTTTGTTGTAGAAATTGGAAGGAGAGTTCAAACAACCAATTCCTGTGTCTTCCATGCCACAGCAAATAGGTGAATTTATTTTCTTTCCTTGTTTTTACCTTTGACTTAAGAAGCCATTAGCTGGGAATGGTGGCGGGCATCTGTAGTCCCAGCTACTCGGGAGGCTGAGGCCTGAGAATCGCTTGAACCCAGGAGGCGGAGGTTGCAGTGAGCTGAGATTGCGCCACTGCACTCCAGCCTGGGTGACAGAGTGAGACTGTGTGTCAAAAAAAAAAAAAAAAAGCAATTGTGTCTGCCAATAATGAAGTCTAACAATACTTATAATAATAAGTTGCGTTTGTTTGTTGGTTTTTGACCAGGCATTCCTACCAGTTCTTTAACTCAAGTTGTTCATTCTGCTGGAAGAAGGTTTATAGTGAGTCCTGTGCCAGAAAGTCGATTACGAGAATCAAAACTTTTCACCAGTGAAATAACAGATACAGGTAAGGGATTGATTCTGCCACATTGTTATGTAAATTCTACAGTGCCTCTGCTATGTTGAAAGCTTAATCATAAAGCAGTGATTTATGATGACACAGATCATGAAAAAGAATAGAAAACTGAAGTTATAACCAACAGATAAACATATGAGAGAGGGAAATGGGTGTAGAATAGAGAGGATTACAGAAAAAGCCAAGAAGCATGGCCATACCTAGATATAGCCTGTATAATAGATATTGTAGTATGTGTTTATTTCTGCACTTAGTACTATTGTCTGTGTTTTAAGATTACTCCTTATTTTTTTTATCAAAAACAGATATTTATAGGAGCTGACCTAGGCTAGTGGACAATCTTTTGAATCCATCCTTTTAAAATGGGCTGATTCTTATTTTTTTGTATTCCTTTGCAGTTGCTGCCTCTGCATCTCAGAGCCCTGGAATGAACTTGTCTCACTCTGCATCATCCCTTAGTCTACAACAGGCCTTTTCTGAACTTAGACATGCCCAAATGACAGAAGGACCCAATACGGCACCTCCAAACTTCAGTCATACAGCACCAACATTTCCAGTAGTACCTCCTTTCTTAAGTAGCATTGCTGGAGTCCCAGCCACAGCAGCAGCCACAGTACCAGTCCCTGCAACAAGCAGCCCTCCTAATGACATTTCCACATCAGTAATTCAGTCTGAGGTTACGGTGCCCACTGAAGAGGGGATTGCTGGAGTTGCCACCAGCACGGGTGTGGTAACTTCAGGTGGTCTCCACATACCACCTGTGTCTGAATCACCAGTACTTTCCAGTGTAGTTTCAAGTATCACAATACCTGCAGTTGTCTCAATATCTACTACTTCCCCATCACTTCAAGTCCCCACATCCACATCGGAGAACATTGTTTCTAGTACAGCACCGTATCCTTCAGTAACAGTTTCAGCAACTTCAGCTTCTGCAGGGGGCAGCACTGTGACCCCAGGTCCTAAGCCTCCAGCTGTCGTGTCTCCGCAGGCAGCAGGCAGCACTACTGTGGGCGTCACATTAACATCAGTTTCTGCCACCACTTCACTCCCAAGCACAGCTTCACAGCTGTCTATTCAGCTTAGCAGCAGTACTTCTGCTCCTACTTTAGCTGAGACCGTTGTAGTTAGTGCACACTCACTAGATAAGACATCTCATAGCATTACAACTGGATTGGCTTTGTCCCTCTCTGCACCATCTTCCTCTTCCTCTCCTGGAGCAGGAGTGTCTAGTTCTATCTCTCAGCCTGGTGGGCTGCATCCTTTGGTCATTCCATCAGTGATAGCTTCTACTCCTATTCTTCCCCAAGCAGCAGGACCTACTTCTACACCTTTATTACCCCAAGTACCTAGTATCCCACCCTTGGTACAGCCTGTTGCCAATGTGCCTGCTGTACAGCAGACATTAATTCATAGTCAGCCTCAACCAGCTTTGCTTCCCAACCAGCCCCATACTCATTGTCCTGAAATAGATTCTGATACACAACCCAAAGCTCCTGGGATCGATGACATAAAGACTCTAGAAGAAAAGCTGCGGTCTCTCTTCAGTGAACACAGCTCATCTGGAGCTCAGCATGCCCCTGTCTCACTGGAGACCTCACTAGTCATAGAGAGCACTGTCACACCAGGCATCCCAACTACTGCTGTTGCACCAAGCAAACTCCTGACTTCTACCACAAGTACTTGCTTACCACCAACCAATTTGCCACTAGGAACAGTTGCTTTGCCAGTTACACCAGTGGCCACACCTGGGCAAGTTTCTACCCCAGTCAGCACTGCTACATCAGGAGTGAAACCTGGAACTGCTCCCTCAAAGCCACCTTTAACTAAGCCTCTGGTAAAATTATTGGGATAAAAGAATTAGATAAATATGATCAGTTTTTTTTCTCCCTATTAAGTACATTTTTCAATTCAGCCTTGCAAGTTAGAAACATAGTTATAAAGTTACCTGGCTTATAGTATTTATTAAACAAATTGACAGCAGTTTGAGGGTATATCTACAATGAATATAAGATTTTATTTCAAGTGTGGCAGGATTTGGGGGTTAATTATGCTGCACAGTTTTCCATGAATGTATAATTATCGGGTTAAATACAAGTATTTCATCTGAATTGGTACAAACTGAAGAAGTCTGTATCCCAAAAGGGAGCTAAATGCATCTGTCAGCAAAATGTATGCACATAAGAGCAGTTCATAATCTTTGTTTCAGTGAGAATGAAGCAAATTTTTGGCTTCATTGTAGATTCCATAGTTGTACAATTTGGGGGTTATAGAAAATTGGAAGTTAGTAAGGAAATAGATACAGAGGAGGAAGAAATAATCTAATTCTAGGACTGAAGTAACTGGAATTTATTATCTAATTATGCTGTGGTGGATTTCCTCTTGTTCTGCCACCTTCTCCAAATAACAAGGCTGTGTTACATCTACTGTATTGTGTGCTTCATCCTCTTTCTGCATTGCCATTGATGTGAGGTTCTTTTTATAGTAGGATAATGCAGAATCTTCACTCAGATAAAACAGAAATTCTTGATAATAGTATTAGATTTCTGATGCCTTTTGTTATCAGGCCTGCCTGTTGGTTATTTCTTAACCAGCTACTGTTTTCTTTTCTCGGAAAATCTTGTTTTGCATGGCAAAAGCCTGATACGTACTGTACCAAATAAGTAGCGCAAGAGTATCTGGATACTGCCACTTATGTACATACAGCCTTTGTTCTGTTCTCCCGAGGGAACGACTTTTTACTGTATTTTACTATTCATTTTATAGGTATATTGTAGTAACCCCTATAAGAATATCACTGGTCGTCATACCTTTTTTTAAGACAGATACCAGAGTGTAACCTTGGTGACAAACATGTCTTAACTAGATACATTTCATTCTTATATTTGTGCATTCAAATTAGTTGATTTGCTCTTCAGGATGCAGTCTTTATATTTAGTGTCTCATGGACTTGAATTTCCCTTTGTTGTCTGTAGGTGCTGCCGGTGCGTACTGAACTTCCAGCAGGTGCTCTGCCCAGTGAGCAGCTGCCACCTTTTCCAGGACCTTCTCTAACCCAGGTGCCTCAGGACTTGACCATTTTCTTCCTGCGCCCTACCTTCTTTGACAAAGCTTGCTGAAGTTATCCACTGTGGTCTTGGCTTTTGTCTATTTGGCTTTGATTTAGTAACACCTTTCTTTTAAAACGTTATAGCCAATGACCCAGGTCCTACTTAAAGTAAGAAGCTTCATAGCTCTTCTGTTTGTCATGTTTCCGGTTATCTGAAAACACTTGATACTAATATTTTTTGTATCTTACGAAGGAAGAAAACAGCAAAGCCAACATTTTGCCAGACCCATATTGCTCCCTTTGTCATTCATACTTCTGTAGAATAGCAAAATTGCATATATAATCAAAATTAACTTTGAGAGTGCCTTAGAAAGAAGCAGCACAGTGGCAACTGATAAACTTTTTCTGTGAGTCCAGAGCAACCAGTTTTTTCTTGAGTGTTTATCATTTCTTTCACTAGCCACCTAATGAAGTAATCAGCTTACATGTAGGTAGGTATAGGAGTGATAGTTCATGAAAACTGTGTGTGCTATATATTTTAAAATAAAAGCCACCCAGCCCACTGAGGTGCTAACATGAGATTACTCATGGAGGAACTGAGACCAGCCACATGAACTTGAGGTTCCCATCTCACAGTCAGTTCTGCTCACTGAGTGCAGTGGTGGACAGAATTACGTGTAATATTTATTATTTCCCTTTCTCACCCCAGCCTACCACCAACACATTTAGTTGAATTTCCATAAGAGAAGTACTAATTGTGAACCTGTTGTGACCAGGAAAAAGCTTCTGACATGAGACAAGCCAGTAAACTTTTAAACTAAATTAGGAACTTATTTTGAATCATATGTAAGAAATAAGAAAACGTGGTAAACTGCTTACTTGAGAGGCTGAGTTGGAATTTATCCCTATTTCTTTGGTCCCAGTATACAGGGGAACACCATTTAAGGAACTTGCCACAATAAAGTGAAAACTCCAACAGAGAACGCGCTCCGTCAGCCACCAGATTTGGGGGAAAGTGCATTGTGAAAGTCCATAAATCAGGAGTTTAGTTTTAAACTTATTTTCTCATTTAAAAACATGTATTCACATTTCTAAGGGAGCATAAAGTGTGATGAGAAATAGCAAGTGAGAATGTGGTGGGGTCCTAGATACAGGGAGAGGCATCAGTGAAGGCTGTGCAAGAACAGATTGATAGAAGCCAAGACGGATGGAGGATTAGACTGTGGAAGGGTAGAAGGAAGCTGTGTGCTTGGGGTGGATGGAATGGTTAACAGGATGGAATACCCAGATCTCCTTGCCACCATCTGTAGGGAAGAAGTATACATGTAAGACCTGAAGAAGAGAATAATACCCTGTGATAGTGACAGAATACGTTAATGCCATCTTTTATTCATAGGGGCAACTTCCCAGAAAGATGTATAAAACTGAGAAAGAAAAGAGGGAATATGAGATACAGTGACTCTACCAGTAGATCTTTGTACATTTTTCACAATATATTTTAAAGATCGCACAAATAAACAACTCTTTCTACCATTTTGAGTAACATCAAACATAGAATGTAATAAGACTTCTCTTAAACTGCAAACTGAACTACTCTAAGCCTTAAGAGTCTGACATACAATCTTGAGAAACCGGCAAAATAATCAAAGCAGTGTACTAAATTTGAGTATAGTTTTATATGTTCTGTAAAGACACATGTTATGTTGTGCCAAAATGAAGCGTAAAACAGTGTGTCCTATCTAAATTGGCTCTATATCATGACTCTGGAGGTGCCAAGGAAGTGTATTGACTCTGATTGTTTTCATTCAGGCCCAGCAACCTCTAGAGGATCTTGATGCTCAATTGAGAAGAACACTTAGTCCAGAGATTATCACAGTGACTTCTGCGGTTGGTGTAAGTTTTGAAAATCTTGATAAAATCTCCTCATAACGTTACTTAATATATTCTATGCCTGGGACACAAACTGTAACCTAAACCATTATGAATACGTTTAACATGTATTCAGAGTCCCTGCTTATTCTAGCCAAAAGAAATGAGACTGGTTAATGAAAGATTAATGCTGACTCAAGAGTGTCACTGTGGAAAAGATGGTATTTGAGAGGTGCTTTTCTAGTTGTACGTCTGGTTAGACTGTGCCACAGATCAATTCTATGGATTTTGTATTTTTGTTTTAGAGGAGGCTAAATTTTGTCAGATTAAAATAATGTTTTGGGCCAGGCACAGTGGCTAACACCTGTAATCCCAGCACTTTGGGAGGCCGAGGCGGGCGGATCACGAGGTCAGGAGATCGAGACCATCCTGGCTAACACGGTGAAACCCCATCTCTACTAAAAATACAAAAAATTAGCCGGAGGTGGTGGTGCACACCTGTAGTCCCAGCTACTCAGGAGGCTGCGGCAGGAGAATAGCGTAAAACCCAGGAGGCGAACTTGCAGTGAGCTGAGATTGCACCACTGCACTCCAGCCTGGGCGACAGAGACTCCATCTCAAAAATAATAATAATAATAATGTTTTGATTGAAACTGTTTTTGTGACTATCCAAGTTATACCCTTAAGCATCCTATGAGAAAATGAAGAAGACAATCAAGAATTAAGAGTAGAAATTCCTTCTTTTAAAATGTGCCTTTTTTTTTTTTTTTTGAGACAGAGTCTTGCACTGTTGCCCAGGCTGTAGTGCAGTGGCACGATCTCAGCTCACTGCAACCACCGCCACCCAGGTTCAAGTGATTCTTCTACCTTAGCCTCCCGTGTAGCTGGGATTACAGGGTGCCCGCCACCACACCCAGCTAATTTTTGTATTTTTATTAGAGACGGGATTTCTCCATGTTGGCCAGGCTGGTCTCAAACTCCTGACCTCAAATGATCTGCCCACCTTGGCCTCCCGAAATGCTGGGATTACAGGTGTGAGCCACCATGCCCGGCCCTGACAGCTGCCTTTCTTTACGTCAGACTTTTAGACTTGAAAAGAAAAAGGAAAGAAAAGAAAATGTTCTCAGACATAAGTGTTTCATCACATATACTTCCTTTCTGCCCTTTTACAAAGACCATAGGAAAGGCAACGAGGCCAAAGTCTGAGTGACTGAAGCTAAAGATTTGTGGTATCTGTCTGTGTATGTTTTGCAGCCTGTGTCCGTGGTGGCTCCAACAGCAGTTACAGAAGCAGGAGCACAGCCTCAGAAGGATGGTGAGAAACATCCTTCTTCCTTTTATATTACTAATTCCAGTCCTACCTGCAGTTGATTCAGGAGGTTTACTGTTTCAAAGACACATTTCCATGTATTTGATAACTGAGGAGCATTGGTAGTAATATCTGAAGCTTGAAAGATTAGCAAATTAATAAATCTATTCTGTTGTTATTTGGCAGAGGGAAGGTTATACAGGAGGTAATGATAAGACCCTTCATTATTAGCTAGGCCAGATCCTTGCTATTAGAGATTAGGAAATTAAAGCATACTGTATTTAGAAAAGTTAATTTACTGATAACCTCTTAGCTTTTGTGACACTGGATATATAGGGATAGAAGCTTGAATAGTCTGGACATATATTTGTATGGAAATACAAATGTAAAATTTCAGTTAGTCAATTTAAATATTTTTATTTTCAAGGCAGTTATATTCTCAGTTGGCTCTCATTTTAAAAGAAGTCATTTGTAGATCATTAGAATAGTCTAGAAATGATAATGTAGATTATCAAATATATACAATGAAAATAATAAAAGTTTGCTACCAATAAAAGAGAATGTAGAATATGAAAAGGTAGCTTTTCAAATCATTGAAAGATGGAATTTTCTTTTCTTTTTTTTTTTTTTTTTTTTTTTTGAGTTGGAGTTTCGTTCTTGTTGCCTAGGCTGGAGTCCAGTGGCATGATCACAGCTCACTGCAATCTCCACCTCCCATGTTCAAGCGATTTTCCTGCCTCAGCCTCCCAAGTATCTGGGATTACAGGCATGCATCACCACACCTAGTTAATTTTGTATTTTTAGTAGAGACAGGGTTTCTCCATGTTGGTCAGGCTGGTCACCAGCCTCAGGTGATCCGCCCGCCTTGGCCTCCCAAAGTGCTGGGATTATAGGCGTGAGCCACCACGCCTGGCTGAAAGATGGGATATTTTTATAAGTGGTTTAGAACAACTCGAAAGCCATCTTGAAAAAAGCAAAGGTGGATCCACTATCCTAGACATAAGTAAAGTCCAAGTGGACCAAAGATGAAATATTATATCCTAAAATAATATTATATGAAATCATAAGGGGATTTTTTTCAGCTGTCTAGAACAGGGTTGACAAACTTTTTTTCTGCAGAGGGTGAGATAGTACAAATTTTAGGCTTTCTAGACCATATAGTCTCTTGCAGCTTACTCAGATCTCAAAAGTAGCAGTGGACAATACATAAATAAGTAAGTTTGTGTTTCAATAAAATTTATCTACAAAAACAGGCAGTAGGCTGAATTTGGTCCATGGATCAGTTTGGAGTTCTCAGATAAGTTTAATAGAGGTGTTAAGTTCAATGTCTAATCCAGAAGCAAGTAGTAATAGATATAAAATTTTCTTCATGGAAGAAAAGTGCCATTGATTGCAAAGATAAATGAAAACCTGGGGAAATATATATATTTGTGAGAGGGGGAGGGGTATGTGTAGTCATATCACAAAAAGAACTTGTTTTGCTAATATAGAGTTCCTAAAATTCAACATGAACCAAAAAACAATCAGAAGATACAGAAAAGGAAACTTAGATGTGAAAGTATTTAACGTCCGTAAGGATAGAAATACAAAGTAAGCCTACAGCTGATAGCAGTTCCCACCTCTCATTGATAAATCAGGGGTTTAATAGCCACCAGTGACTTGGTGCAGCCTCTGTGGGGATCAATTTATAATAGTAATGTCTACTGCAGTCTTAAATGGAAATAATTCAGCACTTTCATTACGGTGTATTTATTGTACAGATCTATAAGAAAATATTTATTTTTAAAATAGCAAGAAATTCTGGGCCGGGCATAGTGGCTCACGCCTGTAATCCCAGCACTTTGGGAGGCCAAAGCAGGTGGATTGCTCGAGCTTAGGATTTTGAGACCAGCTTGGGCAACATAGTGAGACCCCCATCTCTGCAAGAAATTTTTTAAATTAGCTGGATGTGGTGCTATGCACCTGTTGTTCCAGCTTCCCAGGAGGCTGAGGAGGAAGGATCACCTGAGCCTGGGAGGTCGAGACTAGTGAGCTGTGATGGCGTCACTGTACTCTAGCCTGGGGGACAGAGTGAGACCCTGTCTCAGGGAAAAAAGAAAAGAAATTCTGAATAATTTAAATGCCCATCAGTAGAAGCCTGATTAAATGTGAAATATATATATGGTATATACATAGGGTATGACAGTATGCAGTCATTAAAAAGAATGAGGCATTGATATGGAGTGATCTCAAAGATACAGAATTACATGAAAACATCACAATTGCTCAATGTTCTACTAGCTGTATAAAATAAATATATCTCTAGAAAGAAACTCAAAGCATTGTTCCCCAGAAAGATTTTAAAATTGCCCAAAACTACTTATCAATAATTCTGAGGGCCAGGTGCAGTGGCTCACGCCTGTAATCCCAGCACTTTGGGAGGCTGAGGTGGGCGGATCATGAGGTCAGGAGATCGAGACCATCCTGGCTAACACGGTGAAACCCCATCTCTACTAAAAATACAAAAAAATTAGCCAGGCGTGGTGGCGGGCGCTTGTAGTCCCAGCTACTGGGAGGCTGAGGCAGGAGAATGGCATGAACCCAGGAGGTGCAGCCTACAGTGAGCCAAGATCGCACCACTGCACTCCAGCCTGGGCGACAGAGCAAGACTCCGTCTCAAATAATAATAATAATAATTCTGAGAACTGTACTATTCTAGAATTTGCCTGTGTTACATTGAGAAAATAAAATTAGCTGGTTTTCATTTAAAAATGGGTCTTGGCTGGACATAGTGAGTCACACCTATAATCCCAGCACTTTGGGAGGCTGAGGCAGGCATATTACCTGAGATCAGGAGTTCGAGAGCAGCCTGGGCAACATGGTGAAACTCCATCTCTACTAAAAATACAAAAATTAGCCGGGTGTGGTGGCGCACACCTGTAATCCCAGCTACTCGGGAGGCTGAGGCAGGAGGATCACTTGAACCCAGTAGGTGGAGGTTGCAGTGAGCTGAGATCGCACCACTCTACTCCAGCCTGGGCAACAGAGCGAAGCTCCATCTCAATAAAATAAAATAAAGATGGGTCCTTAACGTCTTCAGTAACATCTCATCCTTCATTTCACGTATATCTCTGAATTAAAGAATGAGTAGTGAGTTTTTAATGCCTGTTAACCTTTGTTTTTATAGTATATATTAATGTTATAGTTGGTATCTAGTAGTAGAGCAAACAATAACTATTTTCCCCTGTTGGACAAAGCCTCATGGAGGGAGGAGATAAGGAAGTTCTCTTTGCCTCTAACAGCTTTCCTCGTGTGTAGTTTGGTTTTGCTGTATTTCTAGCCAACGGGAAAATAAGTTAACTGGAAAGAGACACTTATATTTTCCTCATCCGTGTATGTGTTTCAGTTTCTCAAGTCACAGAAAAAGGCCCTGTCCTAGCAACTAGTTCAGGAGCTGGTGTTTTTAAGATGGGACGATTTCAGGTAAGACAGTCACTTTGCGTTGCCTTGATGCCTTCCTTTGGAGGAGTTGTCTATATAATAAAATTACTGCCTACCTATTTGGGACGTAATTTGGGATGTAATTGCCAGTCTAGTGATTTCTATTACATAGTACTTTGTAGCTCTTTTTAGCATTTTCCTAATAAAAGTAATATATACTAAAGAAAATATAGATTACTTACAACAGTAAAAACACGTTAGATAGTCGTACTATTTATCCGCCCACCTCCCAAGATTACTTTTTGGGGTGTATTTCCTTCCACTCCTTGTTTTCTGTACAAGTGTGTATTTAAAATTGAGTACCATTTCTCCTGTTCCAAATGTTACAGCTTTTTTCCCCATTCAGTAATTGGTTTACCTAACCAGTCTCCATCATCATCTCTAATTTTTCCAACATAATAAGTTAAGTAACAGCAAACATCTTTGTGTATAAAAATGTTTTCCACATTTAAAATAACTGTCATAAGATTAATTCTTTAAATTAAAACACATGATACCATATCACTTTATTTTACTTACTGTCCAACATGTGAGCATTTTCTGGCTGGGAAGAGTAAGTGATATTTTTCTCATTTGTGAACAGGTCCTGAGCATTTATAGGTAGGCTGAGTTTGTATCTGTAAATACATGGACAAACCAGAGCAAGGATCTGGTTCTCTTTTTTAGTTACCAGTTAGTTGTGTTGATTCTTGAGGATTAACAGGCATTTAACATTTACCTTGTAGTTTTTCTTATTCACAGGCAACCCTAAAAATTGTACATCTTGTTCATTTTATTTATTTATTTATTTTCTTTTTTGAGATGGCGTCTCACTCTGTCACCCAGGCCACTGCAGCCTCCGCCTCCCGGGTTTAAGTGATTCTCCTGCCTCAGCCTCCCAAGTAACTGGGATTACAGGCACATGCTACCATGCCTGGCTAATTTTTGTATTTTTAGTAGAGACAGGGTTTCACCACTTTGGCCAGGCTGATCTGAAACTCCTGACCTCAAGTGATCCGCCTGCCTCAGCCTCCCAAAGTGTTGGGATTACAGGCGTGAGCCACTATGCCTAGCCCTGACCTTTTGTTATTTATATGTTGACTAAGACATAAATCTGAATTCTGTGTATGACATTGAATACGAAAGTAAATTATTTACTTTGTAAGCGTAGCCACACAGAATCTGCTTCTCTGTACACATGTGTTCTCTGTGATGGTATTCAATTTTTCTTCATAGTCAGAGATGGAGGCACTATGTAAAGAGATAATCAGCCTACTCGTTGACAGGGAAATAAAGTGACTTTATTTTTCCTTTTTTAAATTGTCTGTGATAGAAATTGGATATTGAGAACTTCAGTTTTTAATCTTTGTTCTTTTTTTCATCAGGTTTCAGTTGCAGCAGATGATACCCAGAAAGAGGGTAAAAGTAAGTCGGAAGATGCAAAGTCTGTTCATTTTGAATCCAGCACTTCAGAGTCCTCGGTGTTGTCGAGTAGTAGTCCAGAGAGTACCTTGGTGAAACCAGAGCCGAATGGGATAACCATCCCTGGTATCTCTTCAGATGTGCCAGAGAGTGCCCACAAAACTACTGCCTCAGAGGCAAAGTCAGACACTGGGCAGCCTACCAAGGTTGGACGTTTTCAGGTGACAACCACAGCAAACAAAGTGGGTCGTTTCTCTGTATCGAAAACTGAGGACAAGATCACTGACACAAAGAAAGAAGGACCAGTGGCATCTCCTCCTTTTATGGATTTGGAACAAGCTGTTCTTCCTGCTGTGATACCAAAGAAAGAAAAGCCTGAACTGTCAGAGCCTTCACATCTAAATGGGCCATCTTCTGACCTGGAGGCCGCCTTTTTAAGTAGGGATGTGGATGATGGTTCAGGTAGTCCACACTCCCCTCATCAACTGAGCTCAAAGAGCCTTCCTATCCAGAATCTAAGTCAAAGCCTTAGTAATTCATTTAACTCCTCTTACATGAGTAGTGACAATGAGTCAGATATCGAAGATGAAGACTTAAAGTTAGAGCTGCGACGACTACGAGATAAGTAAGTATATTTTTTCTTGTGAAAGAAAGTCAGATAATGTTTTAAGTCCTAGATCCTAGAGCCAAGATTAATAATATTTTTGCCACAATATGCTAATGTCTCATTTCTTTTAAAGAGACAGTGCCACAGAAGCCCTACCCCACACCTCGGCATCCCACCACACACACAGCCCCCAACCGCCCCCCACACACACACAAAAGATTCCCAACCTCTGACTCAGAGGCACAGGCAGCTTCTCTTGTACTTATACAATACAGACCCATAGCATTTCTAGTTCTAGAACGTCTTCGTTGTTAATATATTATTACTGTGTTATTGTTATTGTATTGTTATTGTATTATTATTTGTATTAATAGCATATTTTATCACTGTTAACTGCTCTTTATTAGTTCACTAAATGAATGTGGTAATGGCACTTGGATGTATGATTATGTTGGCAGGTTTTGTTTGGCAAATTGGATCAGAGTAGCAAATTCAGCTATTGTGTGCATGGCCTCAAAAGTCAGGAAATGTTTTCCTCCTAAAACATTATCAACCATTTGTTGTTGGCTAGGAGCTTGGAATATGGCTTGGGTAATGCAGGCCAGCAAGGTGAGCTGACAAACTAGAATCTTATGGTAGTACATTTAGGGAAAAGGTTCATTAGTAACTGGTACATACTTGAAAGCAGGTTTAGGAATATGCTGTTAATTCTTGTTTGAATGAAGAGGATTATGGTATTTTGAATTATGTTTGGTTATCTTTCATAGACATCTTAAAGAGATTCAGGACCTGCAGAGTCGCCAGAAGCATGAAATTGAATCTTTGTATACCAAACTGGGCAAGGTGCCCCCTGCTGTTATTATTCCCCCAGCTGCTCCCCTTTCAGGGAGAAGACGACGACCCACTAAAAGCAAAGGCAGCAAATCTAGTCGAAGCAGTTCCTTGGGGAATAAAAGCCCCAGCTTTCAGGTAAAAGCCGTGGACTAGGTCAACCACAGCTGTCCTAATCTTTTGTTTCTGTCTCCATCTGTATGTGACCTGCCGAACGTTTGTTATTTTTGTTAAATTTCAAAGGAATTTGGCTCTCCTGGTATTTTTGCTCCCTTGACTGCTGTACTTACATTTATTGTACCTCTTTGAGCCTATAGAAGTAGACTTAGTGAATACAATGGCTTATTCCATTGTAATCCATATTGCTATCTACTGGTAATCTTTATTTATAGTTATTCTTAAGGATAGACATTTAGCTTTGCCTGTTAACTCATATAACTCACATTTAACCAAACTCTTGGGCAGTTGGAAGAAAATATATTATTCTCTGTTCAGTAAAACTTGGGTGGATTCTTTCTTTTAATGGATGACTTAGTCATAATTGTAACTTAGATGAATGTAATTGTCATATAGATATTTGTGTGCATGTCTAATTGGTAACTTCTTGATTAAGGTTTTTATTTCATTTATATTGGGTTAAAGAACTTGCTGGTCATTGGTCAGGCGCGGTGGCTCACGCCTGGAATCCCAGAACTTTGGGAGGCCGAGGCGGGTGGATCATGAGGTCAGGAGATTGAGAGCATTCTGGCTAACACGGTGAAACCCTGTCTCTACTAAAAATACAAAAAATTAGCTGGGCATGGTGGCGGGCGCCTGTAGTCCCAGCTACTCGGGAGGCTAAGGCAGGAGAATGGCGTGAACCCGAGAGGTGGAGCTTGCAGTGAGCCAAGATCACGCCACTGCACTCCAGCCTGGGAGACAGAGCGAGACTCCGTCTCAAAAAAAAAAAAGAACTTGCTAGTCATTAAAATCAAAGAAATAGTTAAGTCATACTCTTTTGTAATAGAATATATACATATTTCATTATATAATTATCCATTATATATTATATTTTTTGAAATGTTATTTATTTATTTATTTATTTATTTATTTATTTATTTATTTATTTTAAGAGACAGGGCCTCACTCTGTTGCCCAGAGTGGAGTGTAGTAGTGTGATCATAGCACACAACACAACGGCCTCAAACTGCTAGGCCCAGGTGGTCCTCCTACCTTAGCTTCCTGAGTAGCTGGGATTACAGGCACATACTACCATGCCCCGCTAACTTTGAATTATTTTTTGAGACAGACTCCCGCTCTGTTGCCCAGGCTGGAGTGCAGTGGCACGATCTCGGCTCACTGCATTTTCTGCCTCCCAGTTTCAAGTGATCCACCTGCCTCAGCCTCCCTAGTAGCTGGAATTACAGGCACATGTCACCATGCCCGGCTAATTTTTGTATTTTTAGTAGAGATGGGGTTTCCCATGTTGACCAGGCTGGTCTCGAACTCCTGACTCAGGTGATCGACCCGTCTTGGCCTCCCAAAGTGCTGGGATTACAGGCGTGAGCCACCGTGCCTGGCCCTGGACTATATTTTAATTGGGATAGAGAGTTTCTAACCCTTTGGTGAAATTATGGTAGTGTTAACACAATTAGTTGAAAAGTAAAAGAAGGTTGAAATACATTAAAAAGCAGTTGCAAACTTCTTAGCAGTTCCATTCTCTGGAAGGGTTCATAGATATCCAAATCTAGCACATTAGGAACAGTTCATGCAGTCCGTTAGTAGAGATGTGATTGTAAGAGAAATCAGCTAATTTCTGATCTGATCCAAATCAGATCTTTTTTTTTGTTTTTGAGACAGAGTCGGCAGTGGGGCAACCTCCAACTCCCGGGTTCAAGCAATTCTCGTGCCTCAGCCTCCCAAGTAGCTGGGATTATAGGCGTGTGCCACCACACCTGGCTAATTTTTGTATTTTTAGTAGAGCCGACCGGGTTCCACTATGTTGGCCAGGCTGGTCTCAAACTTCTGGCCTCAAGTGATCC
Organism: Rhinopithecus bieti; assembly: GCF_001698545.2. NCBI lineage: Eukaryota > Metazoa > Chordata > Mammalia > Primates > Cercopithecidae > Rhinopithecus > Rhinopithecus bieti. Next base: position 2,272,620 of record NW_016819136.1, on the reverse strand, counting down.
GGCCGCCTCAGCCTCCCAAAGTGTGGATTACAGGCATGAGCCACTATGCCCAGCTATGATCCCAATCAGATTCTAATCCCAATTTTGACATACGTTTTGAGTGGACTTGAATTCAACTGGGAGCCAGGGAACAGAGTCAATTTTAGGACAATTGACCTATTGAAAGCAACCTACCAAAAATAATTTTAAACATCCATTGCTCTGTAGTGACCTACATCATTTTTTGGCACCTCTTTTGTATTTGATCTAATGCATGTTTATAGGAAAGTCTAAGCAGAGACTGCCTAACAAACCTTTTGGGGAATGATTCAACACATTTTCTAATAGGGTAAAAAAAAAAAAAAGCAGTCGTGGAATTGCAGATTGGAATCTGGATATCCACTACATACTCTGGTCTTCTTACTCTGCTCAGACACGTGGCCCATCTAGGTTTTCTAAAGCTAAAAAGCTTCTGAAATAGTACATATAGCCCTATTACCTATGGATTCTTTTTTTTTTTTTTTTTTTTAGTGCAGTGGCAGGCATGATGTTGGCTCACTGCAACCTCCACCTCTGGGTTCAAGCAATTCTCCTGCCTCAGCCTCCTGAGTAGCTGGGATTACAGGCACCCTCCACCATGCCTGGCCAGTTTTTGTATTTTTATTGGAGACAGGGTTTCACCATGTTGGCCAGGCTAGTCTCAAACTCCTGACCTCAGGTGATCTGCCTGCCTTGGCTTCCCAAAGTGCTGGGATTATAGGCATGAGCCACTAAGCCCAGCCTACCTATTGATTCTTAGTGTCATTCCTCACTTCTCCCGTCAGTGAGGACTTTGTTCTTCTCATCATAGCTTTTGACCCATCATCCATCACTCAGTGGAACAAACCAAATGTTTAAGAACAGTGCCTAATGAGTACATGGGGAAAGCTGGACATGTTTCCTCATGCCACTTTATCTTTTGGCAGGTAACCTGTCTGGTCAGAGTGCAGCTTCAGTCTTGCACCCCCAGCAGACCCTCCACCCTCCTGGCAACATCCCAGAGTCCGGGCAGAATCAGCTGTTACAGCCCCTTAAGCCATCTCCCTCCAGTGACAACCTCTATTCAGCCTTCACCAGTGATGGTGCCATTTCAGTACCAAGCCTTTCTGCTCCAGGTCAAGGTAATAAAGCAACCATCATCGCCAAAAACAATAAAATGGAGATGTTGCCATACCTGGGACAAAAGCCTGTTAAGGCGGATTGGGAGACTAGCTGACCAGAACACAGCCTGTGTGTTGTACACTTAAGAATCTTCGGGTGAAAGGGAAGTGGAGTGATAATGAGACTCAGTGGGCTCATTGCTCCCATTAGGTGAAATTACTTTGTTTCAAGGAATTACAGTGAAAAGTTACATCTGTGTGACCTATATGACTCGCTCATGTGGGATTTGGAACTTAACGCTTTAAAATTAGGCTGAGATTTCCTGGATGAAATTCTAAGGTGTTTTAGCAGTTTCTGAAAGCTAATGCATTTTCTTAGCCATTGTAGAATTTTGTTACTTTTAAGTATGGGAGTGGCATACTAAAATGAATAACCATACAATTCAGTTTTTTATCCATAATCTACTTTCCAAATATAGCTCTGTTTATTAATGATTGCTGAAAAAATTCCTGCAGAGGAAAGAGCTTCTAGCCATATTAGAACAAGAATTGAAAAGACTTGGGCATCTGAGTGAGAAGAATAAAAAAAATATAGGTACTGGCTTATGTGCCTTTGCCACAGTTTCACAGTAATTAGAGATTAGTCTCTTCACAGGAAGAATGCACTCGATTGGCAAGGAGGGCAAACTAGCTAGCATTATATCAACTAAGAAAAGCTTCCGCATTTTGCAGATGGGTAGAATTAAGACCTAATATTTCATCTCTTACATTATCTGACCTTCCCCCAGAAGCTTGTTCTTCTGTGTGCCATCTTAGTGCATTTCACCACTCCAGCCTCAAGTTTCTAACATCTTGTAGTTGTGTTCTGTCTCTTCTCCTCTCTCTGTTCTTCCCTGTTTTTCCCCTCTCACAGGCTGTGCGAAGTTTAACTGTGCATCTGAACAGGTGACATTCAAAACTGGTGGCAGGAGGACCCGATTTCTGAGTACGCCCTGCTTGGCTCTTTGTGTGTAACACCTTTACTCCTTCCTTGTCCTTGTTTTTCTGCTGCTTGGATCTGATGTTTCACGCAGTCCATTTTCATTTGTCTCTTTTTGTATATCATCTACTCAGTGGCTTGGCTGAATTACTGTTACCCTCAGAAGTTTGGGCCCCAACATTATGATAAAAAAAAGTCAAAATGACAAGTTTCTACAAATTTCAATGTAACTTTCTGGTAGAAGTGCTTCTTCATAGATCTGTGACAGAGAGTAGATATGGTATCTAGGCAGTAGATTGCTGGGTCACTACCCAGAATAATGAAGACTGAACTCCACAGTCATAGTCAGTGCTCTCCCTCTGCCCTAGCATTACAAATGACAGAAATCAGCCAGACACGGTGGCTTACACTTATAATCCCAGCCCTTTGGGAGGCCAAGGCGGGAAGATTGCTTGAGGCCAGGAGCTCGAGACCAACCTGGGCAACATGGTGATGCCCCATTTCTTAAAAAAAAAAAAAAAAAAAAAAACCTGGCGTGGTAGTGTGCATCTATAGTCCCAGCTACCCAGGAGGCTGAGGCGGGAGGATTACCACCTTGAGACCAGGAGGTTGTGAGACTGCAGTGAGCCATGATTGTGCCACTGCACCCCAGCCTGAGCGACAGAGCAAGACTCTATCTCAAAGAAAAGAAACGAAATGACAGCATTTTGACCAATGATGCTCTTTTTCCATTCTTTGTCAGAGTAGATTGAAATCTTTTTTTTCTTCTCAATTAAGCCTAAGCATCTACTAGTTGAAAAGATGCTAGAATCTCTTGATTGGATCATTCCACCACTACTGTCCTCTAACCCCATAAAATCAAAAAAAGGGGTTTTAGTTTGGTTATTCCGATAAAGCACTTAGTCTGATAAAGACCAAAGCCCAGCAACTGCAAGTGAAAATTATCCTTTTAACAGGATTTCTGGGATTTCCCAGCTTTCTACTTAAAAACAAGGCACAACAGCAGGTCACCCCATCTTCCCCATATGTGAAATGAAGATGATGCCAGTGTCCTAGGGCCATCGTACAAATCAAGTTAAGATCATGTACAGAGAAACAGGTAGCACTTGAAAAGCACTTGTGATTTCTCTCTGATTAGTCAGTGCCTACCTGGCACATAATAGGTAGTCAATAACTGTTCGTTGAAGAAAAGTTTAAAACAAAACATGGTTCAAGTAGAAAACCTTTGTTATAATTTGGATAAAGATCTTCTCTGTTAAGGCCTCAAACTTCTGATGTGATTATTGAAGTGCTTTTTAAATGCATGTGCTCAGGCCATCACTGATTCTGAGTATGGGTCAGAGGTCCTCGGGCCTCTTCATGGTGGGAAGAATTTATACCTCCCTTTGTTCTCTGTTGTGACCACATTTAAAGCGAAGTATATAACACATTTAACTTCCATTTCCCTCACACAGTTGTAATCCTTCTAGCACCCCTGTTCTTTTTACCTGCATTAGTAATGGATTGCAGGTAAAAAGACCGCCTTTTTACTTTTACTGACTTCTCCCACATTCACTAGTCCCAGGCTCTTTAACAAAGAAGTGGGTGGAAGGCATTACCCAATTCGATAGTTTTCCAGGCATGTGTGTTTTTTTTTTTTTTTTTTTTTGAGGACTCAGATCAATAATTCTTCTGGTCAGATTTCCTGGACTGTGCATATTAGCACTTTGACAGTTGAATAAACATTTAATTTGCATGTCCACCCAGAAAGTTGCAAGGACATTAACAGTAGGAGCTGAGTATTTTTAAAGTAGAATGTGACATGTCAGGCCTGTGGTCTACAGCCTGAAGTGCCTGACAGGGAAGAAAGAGAACCAAAGCTTCTGTTTCTGAAATATAATGTGACAAATACCACTTTAATTAAATTCCATAAATTCTCATCCCACTTTTAAAGGTAGGTGGTATTACCCTTGTGGTTCAAATGAAACTGGTCAGAAATATTGAATCTTGTCACTTCCCTTTGGGTGTAAAATGAAAGGCCCTGCATACATATTTTGAAGTCACATCAGGATACATCATGTAAGCCTGGTGAACAAATCCCGAGACAGACTTGAACTATGGAAAGGAAACAGGTACCTGAAAGAGTAAGGACCTTACTAGCTGGAGTTGTATTATTCTATGCTCTCAAAATAGATAATGATTTGGAAGCACGGCTTGGCTTACTGCTATATTTATGTTTAGAGGTTGCTTGTTTTCCATGTACTTTTAAAAATTATTCTGGAAGGGAAGGGGTTAGTATATATATCTAGGATGTGGAAATGTAGCCAATTTAAATGAACTTAAAACTGTAACAGTGATACTGTCAGTCTACTATGGTGGGATTGCTAATGCATTTAATTGAGTGCTTTTTTAACAGCCCAGCTGGAGAAACAGGAAGTGGGACAGGATCAGTGGAAACGCTGCTTGGGTATTTGAAATTCAAGCAGTGAGACCTGAGAGACTGGAGTTCCTCTCTGATTCCAGAACCTCAATGCAGGGCATTACTCTTTTAGATACAGAGAGTGGGTGTAGAAACCCAACATCTGTCAGCCAGGTAACACAGCTCATCAGATAATCATGTTAAGGCTAACAGCCAGTTAGAAACATTCTGTAGAACTATATCTATTCAAGGGCTACCAAGTCCTACCTATCTGTCTCCCCTCCTGCTTTCTCTTGCTGGGCGTTTGTGTGTTGTTTGGAGATTCTAAATATTTTACACTGATGTTTCTTTATCTTTAACACATTGCTTCTCTCTTTGTGCTTCAGGGAAGATGGTGAAAAAAGTCTGTCCTTGCAACCAGCTCTGTAGTAATTATCTTTTCTGTTATTTTTGGTCCTTGATTGCAAAGCCTGTTAACCACGAGTTCTTTCAACTCTGCAGTCTCATAGCTCCCTGATTCCTAACTTCCATCTAGCTCTGTATCCTATTCTAATAGATATTTAACATGCTTCATTGAGAAATCATCTCATAGTCGGTGCCCTCAGTGATAACCCCATGTGAGCCCAGCTTGTGACAGACATGGATTGGTATGGCCATGGATGTGTACAGGGAGATCAAGGGTGCCTAGGTTCCTACGGGAGAGCGATCCTTTAGTCAAGCAAATATGTGCCGGCCAGTGTTATTACCCCAACTGGAAACTCAGCAGTGATGAAAGCATGCGAAAATCCATGCCCTCCCATTGTTCACGTTGAAGTGGGAGATGTGTGCTAGATTGATGAGGAGAAAAACACCACTTTCTAGAGTTTGTCTTCTTAGACCATGGCTTCTCATATTTTAATGAGAAGGCCACTTACAGTGTTCTAGGTAGGGTCAACAGGGAAATTCTGTACTTGGGATGCTGGGCTGTAAGTTATGGTTCATACTAGGTTATTGTTACTAGGATCTGGTGATGTGGGAGTAGGGGAAATGTATTATAATGGCAGGAGGAAATTTAAAAATGAATCTTGGGGGTAAGTCTATACTACTTATTAGGGCTTTTCAGAAGAACTAAAAAAGGTTAAGAAGTTAGCATATTCTCTCAAAGGCCTTTCTACAGCTTTTATAGTCAAGTCTCCTTTTCTTAGGAGTTAATTTCTGGTTAGAAAAGGATAGGTTTGTTTCATTCTTTAATGAGAGGGCTGTATACAGCAGCCAGAATGTGAAGGTTTAACTCTATGGTTGACTCTTCCTCATGATTTCTCTTTCCTCGTGGGAAGAGACTCCTGTATGAGGTCATGTAGGTTAAAATGAAAAGTGAAATTTGGTTCTAAAGGGGCCTCGCAGCATCAGACAGAGGGGTGTGTCTCCCAGCATGTGCTCTATGTGGATAAGCAATGGTCATGTCTCCTGAGCTTCTTGTGTTTAGCTTTTGACAGCCCTGCTCCCCTGTGATTATTTGTTTTTTGTTTTGATTGTCTCTCACATCAAGCTCACCGAGCAATAATTGTTCAAACAGGATGACAATCCCCCATGCATGTGATACGCTTGCTTTCTAGATTGAGTCACTCACTGTCATGACTGCCCATCCTCATTGCCTGTGCTTCCCCTTCGCCACTCTCTCACATTTGCTGTTCATGGAAGTCTGTTTTCTGGGCTTTAATACTTCTCCACTTGGGCTTCCTGTACTGTAGGGAACTTGCTCTTCCCTTCACACTGTATGTGCAGTAGCAATCCCCTTGTGGCTCCAGCAGGCACCAAGAAGTGAGCTGACACTCACACTGCAGTAGTTCCATGTCTTGCCATAGTGGTAGGAAGCATGTGGCCTTCCTCACTCTGCAGCTTCACCTCAGAATTAGCTGTTACTCCAGCACAGACATGCTTGTGTGTGCCATTCCCCAGGTGGTAGGATATAAGCTTGACTTGAGACGAGTGATGGTCAGTAACAGGCTTTTAAGTGGCAGGGTTGTGTTAGGTGTGCTGCTTTGACCTGGAAAGCAGGAAACGCATGCACTTACCCCCAGCGTTACTTGGGTGCCTTTAAGGACTAGTGGTTCACAACGGACTTTAGTCGCTTTTATTTATTCTGTAACGTGAGATCTGGTAAGACAGTGGGGGGTAAGGAAAATAGACAAGACCATGACTCTTCTTTCCCTCTTCCCCAAAACGTGCCTCCTCGAATAATCTTCAGTGTGCCCTCCAGCAGAGCCGAAATCAGGCAGGACATAGACTCCTTCTTCCTTTTTCATCAAACCATAGAAATAGAATTCCTTCATCATAACCGCAAAGCTTCCTCCTCCCCTTTGCACCCTGCCTCAGCTGCATTTTCTTGTCGCTTCTACATGGGAGTGCTTGCTGTTCTGGGAAGAGTGGGGAGAAGCGGTGGGAATCCTTGAGCCAATTGAAACGGAGGTCATCTTCAGGAAAACCATGTCTTCCTGAAGTTGAAAGATTCAGGCACACCATATAGTCCTTTCCTCGTGAATAATCTTGTTCTTTACTCATGGGAAATTGGAAGAGGCTAACCCCTCCCAAGTTTATGTTTGCAAAATCATGTTTATGGGTCCAGGTGAAAAACTCTTCTGAACACAGCATGCTACTTCTGTTATTACCTCTCTCTATTTAAAGAATGGCTAGGCTGAGCATGGTGGCTCACACCTGTAATCCCAGCTGTTTGGGAGGCTGACATGGCAGGATTGCCTAAGCCCAGCAGTTCCTAAGCAACATATGGAGATTCTATCTATTTAAAAAATTAACTGGGTGTGGTAGTGCATATGTCTAGTCCCAACCTACTTGGGAGGCTGAGGCAGGAGGAGTTTGAGACTGCAGCGAGACGTGATTGTGCCGCTGTATCCAGCCTGGGTGACAGAAAAAGAAGAGAACCTTCCTTAAAAAAAAAAAAAAAGCCGGGCATGGTGGCTCACGTCTGTAATCCCAGCACTTTGGGAGGCCAAGGCGGGCAGATCACCTGAGGTCAGGAGTTTGAGACCAGCCTGGCCAACATGGCAAAACCTTATCTCTACTAAAATACAAAAATTAGCTGGGCATGGTGGCACACACCTGCAATCCCAGCTACTCTGGAGGCTGAGACAGGAGAATCGCTTGAACCCGGGGAGGCAGGGGCTGCAGTAGCTGAGATCGTACCACTGCACTCCAGCCTGGGTAATAGAGTGAGACTCCATCTGGGGGAAAAAAAAAAAGGGCTAAAGATTGTGGCAATGTCCACATGGTTTGGAAACCCACCTTCTCCTTAGCCAAGCATCTTTTCCTACTCCTACTTTAACCCTGCCCAATGCACTCTTTTATCCTGCATTCTGCAAAATTCCAGAGCAACTAGCCTTGCTGATCGTATTACACCTCCATCAGCAACGTGATGTTGGGGATAGCGTACTGGCGAGCAGTTCCAGTTCTCAGGTGCTTTGTGAATGGACTGAAAGAGGCCCCTGCCTGTGTACCTACCGTCATCCTGAGTTGTTCAGCCTTATCAGCAGCTACTGAAGAGAAACTGTTTTCACCACCCTATTATACCAAAACAAATGGCTAAACAAAACCTTGAAATCTTCCCTTCTTGCATGGCTTCCCAATTCATCCTCTTCCCATTCTGTGGCTTGCCATTCATCATCCCGTGAAGTTTTCCCTCTTCCCGAAATTGTAACCTAGGCTTCTTTTAATGCTTGTATTCTGTTACTTATAATAGGGACCAGCAGCACAAACACTGTTGGGGCAACAGTGAACAGCCAAGCCGCCCAAGCTCAGCCTCCTGCCATGACGTCCAGCCGGAAGGGCACATTCACAGATGACTTGCACAAATTGGTAGACAACTGGGCCCGAGATGCCATGAATCTCTCAGGCAGGAGAGGAAGCAAAGGACACATGAATTATGAGGTAAGTCTCTCTTTTGCCGTGGAGACTCCATAACACACGCCTGAATCGAGGTGATATAAACAACTAGGCTGCTGCTTAACGTCTTACACCATGACCTTCTTCAGTAGCTCATGAATTTTAACACTTTAGAAAAACAAGGCAAAAATCCTCCAGGCACCCTTTTATTTTCCTTCCCTGAATTCTTAACCTCTTATTGGTCAGCTCAACTTTTCTTCTTCGTTTTCCTTCGTCATCCTGAACTACACACACAGACACACACATGCACACGACGTTCCTCCCCTCTCATCAGGATTATTTTCACCCTTACTTGGTAAATATAAAGAGCCAATAAACACTACAGAAGACTGTTTTGCTGTATCTTACAGGATTAGACTAGAAGTGTATGTTAGTGCCACACATTTTATACCCGTGGCCCACACCACACTTGACATGTGGTTTGGTTTTCAGGGCCCTGGAATGGCAAGGAAGTTCTCTGCACCTGGGCAACTGTGCATCTCCATGACCTCGAACCTGGGTGGCTCTGCCCCCATCTCTGCAGCATCAGCTACCTCTCTAGGTCACTTCACCAAGTCTATGTGCCCCCCACAGCAGTATGGCTTTCCAGCTACCCCATTTGGCGCCCAGTGGAGTGGGACGGGTGGCCCAGCACCACAGCCGATTGGCCAGTTCCAACCTGTGGGAACTGCCTCCTTGCAGAATTTCAACATCAGCAATTTGCAGAAATCCATCAGCAACCCCCCAGGCTCCAACCTGCGGACCACGTAGACCTAGAGACATTAGCCCAACAGATCTGGGGGCAGGAGATGGAATGTGGGGGGTGGGGGGGTGGGAAGTAGCCTGTATACTAACTACTAGTGCTGCATTTAACTGGTTATTTCTTGCCAGAAGGGAATGTTTTTCATACTGCATTGAGCCCTCAGAATGGAGAGTCTCCCCCGCCCTAGTTATTTGAGTGGGAGAGGAAGCAAAGAACAGCTTTTTTGTAAAGGGGCAGCTTCAGACCATGCTTTCCTGTTTATCTGTACTCAGTAGTGAGGATGAGGGCTAGGAAAGTCTTGTTCATAAGGAAGCCAGAGAACTCAACGTCAAATCCAACCCATCTGTACTTCCGAGTGGGTGGGGCTCATGCCCCAGATCCCTCACTCCCTCAAGAATCTGAACCACAAGAGACAAAAACAACCTACTGGGCTCTCTCCTACCCTGCCCTCCTCCCTTTTTTTTACCCCTCTTTTTTATTTTGTCTTTCTTTGCTCTTTAGAACCCAGTGAAAAATACCAGGGGACTGGGGTGCAACTCTTTCTTATGATAGGTCATTAGTGCTTTAAGCAAAAGATATTAGCAGCTTTGACTGCAGCATTAGCAATTAGGAAAAAAAAAAAAATTAAGTTCCCTGCGGACATGTAACTTTGCCATCAGTTTTGATGTGGAAACACTGTGATATATAAAATGTTGTTGGACAACAGTAGTTTTAAGAGTAAAATACGAAACGTTTAAAAAGTTCCAAAAAAAGCTAGCTCTGTCCTTTACTTATTGAGACACTTTAACTTTTTCCTTTGTATTTCCATTGTATTAGATGAATAAATGTGAATGTAAAATTGTATAAATTACTGTACTTGAATACTTCTGTTTCCCAGTGTTGCTTGCTGGACATTTTAGTGCCTTGGACTTCTATTGCTTCTGCCATTAGCATCAACTTATCAGACCCCAGATCAATAAAGGGCATGTGGAAGGAAATCTTAGGTCCATGTGACCCCAGCAGTCCAGCAGTGGTTATGCCAAAGGGAAATTGAAAAAGTATTTTTTTAAGTCCTTCAACAACTTTGTCTAGAGCAGGTGTAAGATGAGTAGGGGTCGGAAGTTACGTTGGCATCAGTGGTTAAAACAGAAAGTTCTGTTTCAGGAGTAGCGAGGAGGGGGTGTTGTAACAAAATTGGGCAACTGAAAAGAATGGTGTGTGCTGGGTGACAGACAGACTGAAGAATGAGGAAACAAACTTGTTTTGAAGATATGTGATGCCTGGCCAGTGACTGTCATATAAACCTTTCTTACTTGAGCTAGGCTTGAACAGACGTGACCTAGAAGAAATTGAACATAAAGAGAAGGGGGTGGGGGCTAGTTTTCAAGTTGGGGAACCTGATAGTGAAAAGTCACAGATGGAGAAAGTTGCTCTCAGAAAAACTGTTTGGATTGTTTTCCTTTGTTGCACATGTGCCATGCATTTCTCAGCTTGGGGTACTATATTTTGTGGAAAGTGATGCTTTCCACATCTGAATCTTTCCACGTCTGAATTACTCATTGTAGGAAAGAATACTTACTCCTACTCATTTCCTTTATGATGTCCAAATGGTTGCAGGATCATCATCTATTGTGCCACCTTTATTTCTAGAAGTACAACTAATATGTTCACATTTTCAAATAAATATTCCCCGTAAGTAATAACTGCAACCAATCAGTGTTATTTAGTGCTATGCCTACTTGTAATGGGTAGTTATTATTTTCAGAGCTTTCCGGAAATACTGTCCTAATTGGCTGTGTTTAGGATCTTTGTTATCTCTGAAGACAGACAAAGAAGCTAGGACTCTTAATGTTGGGGTGCTTATTGACTCTTAGTTGGGAAACTGAAAATATTTCCAACCTTTTACCCACGTCAATGGCATATTCCGGAAATCACCACCACCACCACCACCACCACAGAAAGAGGCTGGAGGCTCCCGTGCGCTGTTCATTCCGTAAGGGGCCTGCTTCCCTTATTAAGTTGGTCTATGGCCCTAAAGATGCAAATGAGAGCCGAAGGGTTTTAAAAGGTAGAAAGGAAAAGGGCTTCCACCCCTGCTATAAAATGATTGACTTATTTATTCTCTGCTTATATTATTTCCTGTGGAGCCAGTAAGGATAGAACCAAGCAGGGGCTGAGTGGCTGAGAAAGGGGCCGCCTGAGTGAAACATCCTTTATACAGAGGCGCAGGGGGCCTGATGCGGCGCATTCTCATTTGTTCTTTGGGTTTAATAATTTTGACATCTTTTCACTCATGCACAAAAAGTCAGAACTGGTTTTATTTACTGTTGATTTCATCCTCCTGTGGATGAAATAACTGAAGCCTAGAGGAATGAACTAGTGCTACTGAACTGTTTAAATTATTTTTGTGTTAATAGTACACTTTGAGTATCTTTTCCACATTAAAACTTTCTGAATTAGAAATGTTTTCCTTACATTATTTAACAATGTACACTGTTTAAAATAAAACTCAAACTTCGGGGTTTCTCAGCAGCCGTTAACTGTACATTTTGCACTAACTCTGGGTGTTGCGCTTCTTGTAAGATTGCGCTTTGTGCTTCAGTTTGTTACCTTTGTAGACTTATTTAATGAAACCATTCAAATAAACCAAACTTGCTTTTGTTGAGCTGTGGGGTTTCATTTCCAGAAAATTCCTTCACATTCTCATTGGCACTATTTTGAGTTAAGTGCAATTTATAACTGGATTCCTAATTCCTGGGAGCTCTTTTGCTGCCTCTTCATCTTCCAAAGGAAGAGAAATGGTCGGCTGCCGGCTAGTACTTTCAGACTTCCTTATCTCAGGTTCACAGCTTCCCAAATGGGTCTGTGAGCCAAAAAATAAGAAGTCACTGCTTCAAGATTAGGCACAGCCAAGCCCCAAAATAGATCTAAAAAAAATTAAAGTGGCTGAATGCGGTGACTCATGCCTGTGAGTCCAGCGCTTTGGGAGGCCGAGGCAGGCAGATCACTTGAGGTCAGGAGTTTGAGACCAGCCTAGTCAACATGGAGAAACCCCGTCTCCTCTACCAGAAATACAAAAATTACCCGGGCGTCTTGGTGGGCGCCTGTAATCCCAGCTATGCGGGAACCTAAGGCGGGAGAATCACTTGAATCCCGGCAGGCGGAGGTTGCAACAAGCTAAGATCGCGCCACTGCACTCCAGCCTGGGCTACAGAGCCAGACACCCTCGCGAAAAAAAAAAAATAAAATTGCAAACTTATTTGGGGGGAAGAATTATGAAACATCTGAACACCATTATGAAAAGCCAATTTGTGGTCAAGGTGGGTTACATCTCACATCTGAAATGAGCAAGTAGAAACAGTTGTGTTTGAGTATCCCCCTAATTGAAATGCTCCGAGATCCGAACATTTCTGAGCACTGACATGATGCCAGAAATAGAAAATTCCACACATGACCTCGTGTGACAAGTCGCAAAGCACCAGGCATACAAGCTTATTCAGTGACCCTAAGAGGAAAAAAAAGACCCAGTCCCCTTCAGCTGCAGTATCTCTTATACATAAGCTTTGTTTCATGGAAAAATTATGTGTATGAGGTACATATATGAAACACAGGTGAAGTCCCATCCCCAAGGTCTCACTATGTATATACAAATATTCAAAAAATGCACAATTCTGGTTTCAAGCATTTCAGGTAAGGGGCTATGCAATATATATATATATTCTATTTTGTTATAAGGTATACGATTTGCTTTCTCAAAAATGCCTTTTCTGGCCACAGTGGCTCACACCAGTAATCCCCGTATTTTGTAAGGCAGAGGTGGGAGGATCACTTGAGCCCAGCAGGTTGAGCTGTGTTTGCACCACTGAACTCCAGTCCGGGCAACACAGCAAGACTCTGTCTCAAAAACAAACAAAAAAGCCTTTTTTTTAAGTCTTAGATGATTATTTCCTTCCTTAGGAAAAAAATGTCAGTCTTGAAGTCTTGAAAGAATGCAGGATTGTAATGTCGTAAACCCATAAATTAGAGTTTATATTAAATGAAGACTAACCTGGATTGATACAAAGTAGTAAAAGCACTACTCCAACCTTTTTCCTGCTGTGATCGACAGTGTGTAATATGGACAACGTTAAAGGCATGGACCCTAAAGGAAAGAAGGCAGATGTTATGCAAAACAACTGAATGTAGGCAATTGCTGAGGCAGGTGCTTAGAAGCAAGTCTGGCCTATATTGCTTGAGGGCAGGGAGCCATTGGTGATTCCTAAAATGTCCATCTGTATTAACATAATAGTTTAGTAATAAATAGTGGGAAGCCTCACAAGCCAAAAAGCTATTTCATCTGTCCCGAGCCTCTCCCTACCAGAGTGGCAGACCAGCTTTCCAAAAGTGCTCAGCTCTGACTGCAGTGTGCTCTCAGATCCTCTTGGTAAGGTTCAGAATGAAGCAAGATAAATCGCAATCAAGTTCATTCTCCAGGAGAGATGAACAATTTCATGACGAAAAAGCAGTTTTCCAAAGTCCCTTTGTGACAGAGTCCAGTCACGTGGCCTGCGCCTCAGTTAAGACGGATCGTATTTCCTTTTCTTCATGTCCTGGCTCTTCCTATGAGATTCCCAGTTTCCTACGGAAGACAAAATGGCTTAAATGTAGCTGCCATGATTTTAAAATAAACTGACAGCTAATGATTTCTGGATTATATTAATGATCCTAATCTAGACTAAGCCCAAGAAAGAGAATTACTGTTAGGAGGAAGGCAGATGATTCTCCTCGACCAAGTGGCATGGTGCTCACGACAGACCTGCTGCTAGGAGGGAAAGCTCTCCCTGCAGTCGCACTTCCGCTTCCTGCTATTATCAGGAGCTGAAAAGGGCTGCACCTGCAGTCAGGAGCCCAAAGGAAAAGTTCTGGCTCTTAAACCAATTATCTTCTACGTGTGGTGCCATTCCCTAATAGAAGTTCCCTGTTCTATCAAACTTTAAATAAAATGTCATCCTTCCTCAAAAATTCCCAGAATTAAAGCTAGGACCTCCCTTTAATTTTTGTGCCCAAACACCTCTCTGCTACCTGTTCCGCGTTGGTCAGTGCTGTAAGTCTGGAGGTCCCAAGATCCAGATTTTGCTTGTGGTTTCTGGTGGCAAAGGCTGTGTGGAGTCTTGTTCTGGGTCACCACCTGGTGGTTCAAGGCTAGTGTGTCAGCGGTCTGGGCTGGGTCTGCTCTAGACGAGGGCTTGACCACACCATCCCCTGCATCTGGAGTTACAGCCCACTTTTCAGAGTTGTCTTCAAGAGTCTCTACAGAGGGCAAGGGAAAGTGTGTCATCAGCGAATAATGAAATATTCTCACAGAAAGCACTGGAAAAACTGGCCATCAGAAATTCCATATCTTGAGTACCTTCTGAAAGTTTCTGGAATTTCGCTCCCCTCCCCCTCAAAGCACACTTCCCTTCAGTTAGGACGAAAGAGAAACTGGACATACGCGATCAGCCAGAACCCCTCCACGAAAACCCACGGAAATGAGGACTTCTGTGCTGCCTAAAAGGTATTCTGTGGCTACTAAAAACATACAGCACAGTAGCTTACAAGCATTTCAAGGTATTTACTGATTAATTCTTGAGTCACTCCTGCAAGGAAGTCTTTCTCCAGGAGTGGTTCTGAGACGGTAGTTACAGGAGTGCTGTGCGTCAGAGGAGGGGCCGGAGGCGCTGCTACGGTTCACAGAGGAGAGAAAGGACAAGTCATAATCACATCACTACATGGGATTTCAGAGCTGAGTCCACTCCCCTCTCGTCAGAGGGCACACTCTCAGGACAACACCGCTTCGGGCTGCGCTGCCTCAGCCAGTAAGAAGAACTTCGGATTCCCGAGTCCCAGTCCCACCTACAGATCTGTCTGTGGTTTGAACTCTTCTCACCAGTGGGAAAGACAAGTTTCTTTTCTCCTTTCATAGCAAAAGTAAAAGGGTTCTTACAGGCCATCTAGTCCAGTGTCTGGCTTGCTTGTTACAGCCATAACCCTTGCTCAAACAAAATCTTAAACTAAAATCTGACCAGGCGCAGGGGCTTACCCCTGTAACCCCAGGACTTCGGGAGGCCAAGGGGGGAGGATCACTTGAAACCAGGAGTTCCAGATCCCACCTCTACAAAAAATAAAATGTTAGCGGGTGTGGTAGCATGCACTTGTAGTCCCAGCTACTCAGGAGGCTGAGGAAGGAGGATCACTTGAGCCCAGGAAGGTCAAGGCTGCAGGGAACCCTGATCCCACCACTACACTCCAGGCTGGGTGACAGAGCAAGACCCTGTCTGAAAACAAACCAACAAAATCTTAAGGCAAAACCTGATGTGTGAAATGGATTAAAATAACAATGGCTCAGGTTGTCTGCCAAGGGGCAGGAAAGGCCTGGAGGGCAGCTTCCTCCACAGTCTACCCGGGAGCCTCTGCAATGGTTGAGAAGCTAAACATCTGGAATAACTGGGTCAGGACATCCACAGGACAGGAAGTGGTTCTGTTTGAGTGTTTATGTTAATTTCCGCCTGTGAGTGCTGAGGGGCACATCAATGCACAACCATGGAGCCAGTCCTCTGAATCTTCTTCACAATTCGTAGGGAAAAACTGGGCAAAAGCTCGACGGATCTGGGACAAGGCTTCTCTCTGTTTCCACTCTGAGTAAGGACTACCTACCCCTGGACGGGCAGGAGAGAACAGGAGGGGAGACAGAGAAGGAAGAGAGGAAGGCGTCTGTATCACGGTTCCCACTGACTCTGGACTCCAAAATAAACTAAAGTTGATAGATAAACCATCTGCCAAAGGTTCCCGTTATTCTCAACCCCAGTTTTGCCTTGTATTTGAGGCCATCTCAGAAACAAGGCTTGCGTTTTTTTTTTTTTCGAGGCCAGGTCTCATTGTGTTGCCCAGGCTGGAGTGCAGTGGCACGATCCTGGCTCACTGCAACCTCTGCCTTCTGGATTCAAGCAATTCTCCTGCCTCAGCCTCCCGAGTAGGGGGGACCACAGGCATGTGCCACCATACCTGGCTAATTTTTATGTATTTTTGGTAGAGATGGGGTTTCGCCATGATGGCCAGGCTGGTGTCAAACTCCTGACCTCAAGTGATCTGCCCACCTTGGCCTCCCAAAGTGCTGGGATTACAGATGTGAGCCACCGTGCCCGGCCAAGGCTTTCTAATGTAGAGATGGCCAAAGTATTTGAAGCAAAAAAAAGTTATTTACCCTGAAATTGCTAATTCTAGAAGATTTTATCAAGGCCCATTTAGTTCTATAGGGAAAAAAAAAAAATCACTGTCTTTAGAAATGGGAAAATGTATGGCAGATTTAAATATCTGAATTTCCTGGGCTCCTCTCTCCTGCGTGTGGCAGGAGAGAAGTCCCAGCGAGGCCTGGTTTGGAGCCGGCCACAGGGTTACTGGCAGAGAATCAGCTGACCCTGCGGCCAGACTTCCTCCTGCAGACACCTCCCAGGGCTCTGCTCCCACCGTCTCACACACCCTCACTCTTCTCAACTGACGGCGTGGAGACGTGAACGTGCTGTTTCTCCATCCGCTCCCGGAACTGCTGCTGCAGCTGCTTTTGCCGGAGCTTCCGCTGGTACGTGGCCTCGCTCTCCACGGTGGATGAAGTCAGGCTTCTGCATGAGAGGACCAACGGAGAGGAGCCCCTGAGTAACAGCCATGGCTCCTGGGAGCACGCACACGGCTGGCCGGCGCTGAAGGAGGCAGTGGAGGCCGCCCCAATGACACAGGAAGGGGCCGAGAGGAAAGGAAGGGGACTTGGGCCGCATACCGGGAGCTGCAGTCCTTGTCCCCCTGTATCACAACATGGCTTGGTCTGGAAGGGGAGGTCACCTCCTGTAGCTGTGGGTGTCCCAGGGCCATGTTCGGTCGGCAGCTGTTATATCTTGCCTCTTCCACAGATGGTTCAAAATCTTGTCTCTTCGCTTTAGTTAAATCCACTTCAAGAGGCAACTAGTAAGGAAAGAAAGAAGGAGAAAAAAAATTCCTTCAACTGGCTCTTGGCCTCCGCTTCTTCTCCCTGACTCACAGGTATAGATTCCTGGAAAATCGCATTTGATATCCTCCATCCACTGCGCCTCCTAGGTCCTGCTGAGGCAAAGGATCTACAACTTCCAAGTAGTATTTGTAACTCTACGAGAAGGAGAAGCCAAACAATTTCATGTTTTATGTATACCCTTCTGTGTTAGTGAAGTTTTGATAAAAAGGAATCCTTCTTTGGTTTTGCTTAGGGCAGATGTTCTGTAAAATCGAACTGGAATCTTTCCTCGGCAGCTGGGTCTGTCTGTGCTGCCTCCTGGTCCTTGTTCCACGGATATGAGCGCATGCAGTCTCCGCGGAGGTCCGCACCTTCTCAACCCTTTCTGCCAGGGCCATCCCTGGAAAGAGCACTTGTCACTGAGGGAGCCTCGGGTACGCTGTGGCATCACGAAGGACCCTTCAGACGACAGAGGGAGCAACACCTGGAGGCACAGACGTCGGCTGCCAGCCAAGGCTGCAAGGAATCTTCCAGGACGGGGCTGGTCCTGCGTCTCCTCGACATGAGAACGGACACTCCTGTGCTGCGTGGCACAGGGCAAATGATTTCATTTCCACACTGATTCCTACAGAAATCCAGAATATTTTTCCTTGGGAAAACATCTCTCAATTCATAAAACTGATGCTGATGGAGTAATTGTTTGAATATGAGGGATTAAGACGATTACATTTTGACCTGAAAATGAAAATTATAGTGTAGATTTCATATCTACATTGAAAGATAAATGAGTAGTTTAAAAAGAAACGAGCTTTGGCCAGGCACGGTGGCTCATGCCTGTAATCCCAGCACTTTGGCAAGCCAAAGCAGATCACTTGAGTCCAGGAGTTCAAGACCAGCCTGGCCAACATGGCAAAAATACAAAAATACAAAAAACATTGAAGGAGCTCCTGGGTAACAGCCTATCTCTACTAAAAATACAAAAAATAAAAAAATAAAAAATTTAGCTGGGCACGGTGGCACACACTAGCGACTCGGGAGGCTGAGCAGGAGAATCGCCTGAACCCGGGAGGCAGAGCTTGCAGCGAGCCGAGATCGCACCACTGCACTCCAGCCTGGGCGACGGAGCAAGACTGTCTCAAAAAAAAGAAATGAGCTTTGAAAACTCTGAACGACTGTCAATACCAAGTGCTGTCAAAGATACGGAACAACTGGAACTTACACAATGCCATGTGGGGTGTGAACACAGCCATACAGGAACACGGGAAGAACCTGCTAAAACTAAACATGTACCTATCTTCTCACCCAATGATTCCCAACAAAAATGAGCGCGAATGTACAGCAGAACGCCAACAGCAGCTCCATTCACAACATCCAAAGCTACACAGACCAAAATGTCTACTAGGAAAGGACTAGAAAAGTAAACTGCCACATACTCATGCAAAAGAAAACTATACAGCAATGCAACTGCTGCACGCACCATGAACGAACCTCACAACCATGCTGAATTCAATAAGATACAAAAAGTTCAAACTGTAGTATTGCAAAAAAGTACATAACAATAAAAACAAATTTGTGGCTTTGTTTTTGAGAGAGGGTCTCGCTCTGTGGCCCAGGCTGGAGTGCAGTGGCGTAGTCAAAGCTCACTGCAGTCTGGGCCTCCTAGGCTCAAATGATTCTCCCAGCTCAGCCTTCCAAGTAGCTGGGACTACAGGCGTGCACCACCAGGCCCAGCTAATTTTTATATTTATTTTGTAGAGACAGGGTCCCACTCTGTTGTCCTGGCTGGTCTCCAACTCCTGGGCTCAAGCCGTCCTTCCTCCTTGGCCTCTCCAAGTGGTGGGATTACAGGAGTGAGTCACCACACCCGGCCAGTCTGTGTTGTTAAAAGTGCTTTGCTCCGTAGTGGGAAGGAGGGCAGGGGATGGCAATGACTGCAAGGAACACAGCTGGGCCTTCTAGGTACTGGCAATGTCCTGTCTTGATTCAGATGTTGGCTACGTGGATGTGTTTGGTTTGAAAATTCATCAAGCAGAGCATGGATGATATGTGCACTTGTCTACATGTTCTTTTTAATACTTCGGTCAATTTTCTTAAAATGTAAACTGTACAATTCCACTTACAGTACAATTCCATGTGTGAACTCTACATACATAAAGTTCAAAAACAGGAAAAAATCTATGAAAGTCAGAATAGAAGACAGGACAGTAGTTACTTTTGAAAAAAAGAAAGCAAGGCAGTGACTGGAAGAGGGCAAAATGGGGCTTCTGGGCTGCTGGTAAAGCTCTGTTTCCCTATCCGGGAGGTGAATAGCTGCGCTCACTTATGAAATGGTGGCTCACGCCTGTAATCCCAACACTTTGGGAGGCTGAGGCAGGTGGATTACTTGAGGTCAGGAGTTCAAAATCACCTTGGCCAACATGGTGAAACCCCATTTCTACTAAAAATACAAAAATTAGCCAGGCGTGGTGGTGGGCGCCTATAATTCCAGTTACTTGGGAGGCTAAGGCTGGAGAATGGTTTGAACCCACGAGGCAGAGGTTGCCGTGATTGCACTCCAGCCTCAGTGACAAGAGTGAAACTGTCTCAACAAAAAAAAAAAAAAAAAGAGAAATTTGGGACCAGGCTCAGTGGCTTATACCTGTAATCCCAGCACTTTGGGAGGACAAGGCAGGTGGATTGATCACTTGAGCCCAGGAGTTTGAGACCAGCCTGGCCAACACAGCAAAACACTGCTCTACTAAAAATACAAAACATTAGTTGGGCATGGTGGCGGGTACCTGTAGTCCAGCTACTCAGGAAGCTGAGGCACGAGAATCGCTTAAACCTGGGAGGCAGAGGTTGCCGTGAGCCAAGATACCACCACTGCACTCTAGCCTGGGCAACAGAGCAAGGCTCTGTCTAAAATAAATAAATAAATAAAAAATTAGGGCTGGGTGCGGTGGCTCACGCCTGTAATCCCAGCACCTTGGGAGGCCGAGGTGGGCAGATCACCCGAGGTCGGGAGTTTGAGATCAGCCTGACCAACTTGGTGAAACTCTGTCTCTACAAAATACAAAAAATTACCTGGGCGTGGTGGCACACACCTGTAGTCCCAGTTAGCTGGGAGGCTGAGGTAGAAGAATCGCCTGAACCTGGGAGGCAGAGATTGCAGTGAGCTGAGATCACACAATTGCACTGCAGCCTGGGCAACCAGAAGTCTCAAAAAAAAAAAAAAAGAAAAATTAGCTGGGCATGGTAGCACACGCCTGTAGTTCCAGCTACTCGGGAGGCTGAGGTAGGAGAATTGCTTAAACCCGGGAGGTGGAGGTTGCAGTGAGCCGAGATCACACCACTGCACTCCAACCTGGGCAGCAGAGCAAGACTCCATCTCAAAAAACAAAAAACTATTATAGGAGAAGAGGGTATTATATAATGATAAGAATATCAGCCGGGCGCGGTGGCTCACGCCTGTAATCCCAGCACTTTGGGAGGCCGAGACGGGCAGATCACGAGGTCAAGAGATTCCAGACCATTCTGGCTAACACGGTGAAACCCCGTCTCTACTAAAAATACACAAAATTAGCCGGGCGAGGTGGCGGGCGCCTGTAGTCCCAGCTACTCGGGAGGTTGAGGCAGGAGAATGGCGTGAACCCGGGAGGCGGAGCTTGCAGTGAGCTGAGATCCGGCCACTGCACTCCAGCCTGGGAGACAGAGCGAGACTCCGTCTCAAAAAAAAAAAAAAAAAGAATGTCAATTCACCAAGAAGATATAACGATTATAAATATTTATGCACCAAACACCAGAGGTCCTAAATATATGAAGCAAACTTTGATGGGATTGTAAGGTGAAATAAAAGCAACACAATAATAGTAGGAGACTTCACTACCTAACTTTCAATACTGGATAAAACAACCAAAAGATGAATAAGGCAATAGAGTATTTGAACAATACTATAGGCCAACTGGACCTAACAGTCATATACATAACATCCCACCTACCAACAGCAAAAAATACATTCTTCACAAGTACACATGCAACAAGACAGACCGCATGTCAGGCCACAAAACCAGTCCTAACAAATTCAAGATGGAAATCATATAAAGTATCTTTTCAGTCACAACAGAATTAAACTAGAAATCAACAGCAAAAAGAGAACTGGAAAATCCACGAATCACCACACTCTTAAAGGAAACGTAACAAGGAAACTTAGAAGTAATTCCTTGAGACAAATGAATACCACAACACAACACACCAAATGACACAACACAACATTCCAAACTTCTGGGGTGCGGTGAAAACTCTTAAGAGGGAAGTTACACACACATTTTTTTAAAAAAAGGAGATCTCAAATCTACGTTCTACCTCAAAGAACTAGAAACAAAAGCTATACCCAAAGCTAGCAGAAGAAAGGAAATTCTAAAAAGAGGAGAGCAGACATAAGTGAAAGAGAAAGTACAAAAACAATACGAAAACGCGCAACAGAAACAGGAGTCGGGCCACATGTGGCTGCCCGTTATCCCAGCATCTGGGAGGCCGAGGCAGGTGGATCACTTGAGGCTGGGGGTTTGAGACCAGCCTGGGCAACATGGTAAATTTTTTTGTATTCTCCGCCTGGCATGGTGGCAGGCACCTCTATAGTCCCAGCTACTTGGGAGGCTGAGACAGTAGAATTATTTGAACACAGAGGCGGAGGTTGTGGTGAGCCAAGATGGTGCCACTGCACTCCAGCCTGGGCAACAGAGTGAGACTGTCTCAAGAAAGAAAATATGGTCAACATCACTAATCATCAGGGGTATGCAACTCATAATCACAATAAAATATCACACCCATTAAGATGGCTACTCAAAAAAAAAAAAAAAGCCAAAAACTCAGAAAATAACACGTGCTGGTTAGGATTTAGAAAAACCTGAACTCATGTGCACAGCTGCTGGAATTGTCAAATGAGGCAACTGCTATGAAAATCGGTATGGCAGCTCCTCGAAAACTGAAAAACAGGGTTACATACGACCCAGCAATCCCCTTCAGAACACGTCTAAAAGAACTGAAAACAGGATCTCAAAGGGTTACACACCCACGTTCACAGCAGCATTATTCACAATAGCCAGGAGGTTGAAAGTAACCCAAATGTCCCTTGACCAATGAACAAACTGTGGTCTATACGATGCAATAGTCAGCCCTAAAAAGAAGGGAATTCTGATACACATGACTACATGGATGGATCTTAAGGGCATTCATGCTAAGTGAAATAAGCCAGTCACAAAAAGACAAAAATTATGTGATTCCATTTATATGAGGTGTCCAGAGTAGACAAATTCATAGAAACAGGAAAGAGACACACACACCTACAATCTCAGCACTTACGGAGGCCGAGTGGGAGGATCGCTTGTGGCCAGGAGTTTGAGACTAGCCAGGGAAACAGCAAAACTCCATGTCCACAGAAGAAATTTATTTTATTTTTATTTTATTATTATTATTTTGAGACAGAATCTCACTCCGTCTCCCAGGCTGGAGTACAGTGGCATGATCTCGGCTCACTGCAGCTTCCACCTCCCAGATTCAAGCGATTCTCATGCCCCAGTCTCCGGAAGACCTGGGATTACAGGCAGGCTGACCACCATGCCCAGCTAATTTTTATATTTTTTCTTTTTTCTTTTTCTTTTGAGATGGAGTCTCGCTCTGTTGCCCAGGCTGGAGTGCAGTGGCGCGATCTCAGCTCACCACAACCTCCGCCTCCCGGGTTCACGCCATTCTCCTGCCTCAGCCTCCCGAGTAGCTGGGACTACAGGCGTCCGCCACCTCGCCCGGCTAATTTTTTGTATTTTTAGTAGAGATGGGGTTTCACTGTGTTGGCCAGGATGGTCTCGATCTCCTGACCTCGTGATCTGCCCGCCTCAGCCTACCAAAGTGCTGGGATTACAGGCGTGAGCCACTGTGCCTGGCCGTATTTTTTATTAGAGACAGGGTTTCACCATTTGGCCAGGCTGGTCTCAAACTCCTGGGCTCAAGGGATCTAACCACCTTGGCCTCCCAAAGTGCTGGGATGACAGGCAGGAGCCACAGCGCCCAGCCTCATTTTTTATAAAA